>NC_084749.1:49626104-49691104 GCF_033978785.1 Entelurus aequoreus
ACTGCTCTTTTCTTCACTGCTTTTTAGTCCTCCAAAGTCCTGGGGCCGTACTTATCAAGCTTCTTAGAATGACTCCTAAGAAGTCTGCTAAGAGTTGACTTAAGAGTAAATAAATTCTTGGCTGAAAGCTGCACTTAAAAGTTAGTTATCAAGCGTCTTACTCACACTTTCAGCGAAGTGTAGGACTGAATCTTAAGTGTCACACTCAGAGCTGAATTACGACATTACTATGTGCCGTAAACGCAATTTTAGGTGACATCATTTCTGTGTCCATAGAAATGACCAATCACGGAAGGGAATCCGTTGTCTAAGAATAAAGAAATATCTTGGAAATATTGAAGTGGACAATGGGAGTGTATATTTTGATAATAAACTGCAAAATAATACAAAACAAACTAGTCCCCGCCGGCACTCACGCTACCGCTCCCTCTCTTCTCTCGCCCACACACTCACTGACGTCACTCACCTCACGGCCACACACATACGCTACTGTCATAACATTTTCTTTCCAATTCATTAATTAGGCAACTAATTTGAAACTGGTGTGGGTGGCTCTATATATACTAGCCCACTGCAGACACATGCAGAAATCAACAAGGAATCGAAAAGTATTAAATCTGTGACAAAAATAATATCCGCTCTGTCTAAACGATACCGTTTGATCAGCTGCTCGTCATCAAAAAAAAACAAAAACATTGTTCCGTTCCCTGAACGTTGGCGCACGTCTCTCTCGCCTCAGTGCCATCCCCTGCTGGCAACTCCTAACCACTTAAGACACCTCTGAAGGTCTCTTAAATATCGTGGAGAGTAGGAGTGATTCTTAGACTTAAGAACGTTGATAAAAAGCTTTTATTCTTAAGTTTGAGAGTAGGACTAAATTTCGCAAATTCTCAGGACTTAAGTGTAAAATGGCACTCTAAGAAGCTTGATAAGTACGGCCCCTGACCTTTTTTTCCTAATCCTAATGCGGTCTCCAAATCACCCCCACCCAAAAAAAAGTCCAAATTGCACCTTTTGAAAGCCTGGATGTTATGATCCGCTGCCCGGATCATATTTCGGTTTACGTTTTCTAGTCATTTGTGTTTTTCTGCTAGTCTTTTTAGTATCTGTTTATGCACCTGAGTTTGTTACCATAGCAACTGATTACTTTCACCTGCCGCGGGTGTTCCCTGTTTTTCATTATTGTCTTCATTGTATAAGCCTGCCTTTTCATTCAGTCTGTGTTGCATCGTAGTTTGTTTTCTCACAACAGTTGACGACTTTTGTTTCCTGCTAGTTTCCACACTAGGCTATTTTGGCTTGCTAGCTCCCACGCTAGTCCATTAGTTTTGTACCTTAAGTGCTATGAGCACGTTTTTCTTTGTTCCCGTCTGATTTATGTTTAAATAAATCATTCTTTACCTGCAAGCTGTGCCCGAAGCCCGATCCGCATCCCTGAGAGAACCACTTCGCATTCTCTACTAGATGCAATCTTATTGGGACCATGATTTATGTCATCATTTGTTCACACCTCCTCATATGGAAGCTACTTTTGTACGCACATTAAATCAACAAAAACATCCTGACTTTGGAGCAATGTTCACGGACTCTAGTATTTGGCTCTCTATTAAATGCAATGGTTTTCCGTATTGGGACCATGATTTATGTCCTAACTTGTTCACACCTCCTCATATGGAAGATACTTTTGTGTGCACATTAAATCAACAAAAAAATCCTGACTTTGGAGCAATGTTCACGGACTCTAGCATTTGTCTCTCTACTAGATGCAATGTTATTGGGACCATGATTTATGTCATCACTTGTTCACACCTCCTCATTAGGAAGCTAATTTTGTACTTTTTTTTACTTTTGTATGCAAATTAAATCAACAAAAACATCCTGACTTTGGAGCAATGTTCACGGACTCTAGTATTTGGCTCTCTATTAAATGCAATGGTTTTCCGTATTGGGACCATGATTTATGTCCTAACTTGTTCACACCTCCTCATATGGAAGATACTTTTGTGTACACATTAAATCAACAAAAAATTCCTGACTTTGGAGCAATGTTCACGGACTCTAGTATTTGTCTCTCTATTAGATGCAATGTTATTGGGACCATGATTTATGTCATCACTTGTTCACACCTCCTCATATGGAAGATACTTTTCCTTCTTCATGTCTCAAGAAGGGTAGAAATACAAGAACACACACACACACACACACACACACACACACACACACACACACACACACACACACACACACACACACACACACACACACACACACACACACACACCTCCATCCTTCATCTGCAAGTGTGTTATTATGGGCTGCTGACTTAATGATGTGTAACTAGCTACTTTTACAACGTGGCCACCGCGTGTGAATGACTTTGACTGACAAGTCGTTTTCATTTGCAGAACAGTTTGACTCACATTTGGATGTTTTCCACTTTGCTATTTCTAACGGGGACAACCCCGGGGAGCTTTTTGGCACGGCGGCCAATTTATCAGATGATGAAATAATGATCTTTGTAATGAGATGAGTTCTCCTGATCATGACCCGTGCACTTCCAGCGCCGATTAGCATGTAAACACACATCTCGGCGACACTCGCCAGGCTGGCGGCGGCGCGCTTAAATCACGGCGCCACACGTGCGTCCCCAAGCCTAATGAAATAATAACCCCGGCTGCTCAGGCGTAGTCAACTTTTACATCCGCTCCTTCGACACCAGCCATCAATTATGCTGCAATTAAGAGACGTCTAAGTATGTGACAACGATGATTAAGCGAGGATGTCAGCGTGCTGACCAGACAATAACAACATTTCTACATGCTAATTAACAACCATTTGGCTTCAAAATATTTGGGACCAGCCAGGACACCTCAGTGCAAGGGTGTCCAAAGTGCAGCCCAGGGGGCACTTGCTCATTTTTTAAAGTTAAAGTACCAATAATAGTCACACACACACTAGATGTGGCGAAGTTATTTACAAACCCCGTTTCCATATGAGTTGGGAAATGGTGTTAGATGTAAATATAAACAGAATACAATGATTTGCAAATCCTTTTCAAGCCATATTCAGTTGAATATGCTACAAAGACAACATATTTCATGTTCAAACTCATAAACTTTTTTTTTTTTTTTGCAAATAATAATTAACTTAGAATTTCATGGCTGCAACACGTGCCAAAGTAGTTGGGAAAGGGCATGTTCACCACTGTGTTACATGGCCTTTCCTTTTAACAACACTCAGTTTTGGTTTGGGAAGTGAGGAGATACATTTTTCAAGTGGAATTCTTTCCCATTCTTGCTTGATGTACAGCTTAAGTTGTTCAACAGTCCGGGGGTCTCCCTTCTCACATTTTCAATGTCTGGACTACAGGCAGGCCAGTCTAGTACCCGCACTCTTTTACTATGAAGCCACGTTGATGTAACACGTGGCTTGGCATTGTCTTGCTGAAATAAGCAGGGGCGTCCATGGTATCGTTGCTTGGATGGCAACATATGTTGCTCCAAAAGCTGTATGTACCTTTCAGCATTAATGGTGCCTTCACAGATGTGTAAGTTACCCATGTCTTGGCCACTAATACACCCCCATACCATCACACATGCTGCCTTTTACACTTTGCACCTAGAACAATCCGGATGGTTCTTTTCCTCTTTGGACCGGAGGACACGACGTCCACAGTTTCCAAAAACAATTTGAAATGTGGACTCGTCAGACCACAGAACACTTTTCCACTTTGTATCAGTCCATCTTAGATGAGCTCGGGCCCAGCGAGCCGACGGCGTTTCTGGGTGTTGTTGATAAACGGTTTTCGCCTTGCATAGGAGAGTTTTAACTTGCACTTACAGATGTAGCGACCAACTGTAGTTACTGACAGTGGGTTTCTGAAGTGTTCCATGTGGTGATATCCTTTACACACTGATGTGGCTTGTTGATGCAGTACAGCCTGAGGGATGGAAGGTCACGGGCTTAGCTGCTTACCTGCAGTGATTTCTCCACATTCTCTTTGATGATATTACGGAGTGTAGATGGTGAAATCCCTAAATTCCTTGCAATAGCTGCTTGAGAAATGTTGTTCTTAAACTGTTCAACAATTTGCTCAGGCATTAGTTGACAAAGTGGTGACCCTCGCCCCGTCCTTGTTTGTGAATGACTGAGCATTTCATGGAATCTACTTTTATAGCCAATCATGGCACCCACCTGTTCCCAATTAGCCTGTTCACCTGTGGGATGTTCCAAATAAGTGTTTGATGAGCATTCCTCAACTTTATCAGTATTTATTGCCACCTTTCCCAACTTCTTTGTCACGTGTTGCTGCCATCAAATTATAAAGTTAATGATTATTTGCAAAAAAAAAATAAAGTTTATGAGTTTGAACATGAAATATGTTGTCTTTGTAGCATATTCAACTGAATATGGCTTGAAAAGGATTTGCAAATCATTGTATTCCATTTATATTTACATCTAACACCATTTCCAACTCATATGGAAACGGGGTTTGTATCTGCATTTGACCCATCACCCTTGATCACCCCCCTGGGAGGTGAGGGGAGCAGAGGGCAACAGCGGTGGCCACGCCCAGGAATAATTGTTGGTGATTTAACCCCCAATTTCAACCTTTGATGCCGAGTGCCAAGCAGGGAGGTAATGGCTCCCATTTTTATAGTCTTTGGTATGACTCGGCCGGGGTTTGAACTCACAACCTACCCATCTTAGGGCGGACTGAGTAGGTGACGACCCGTTAGCATTCTAATAATAGCATGCAACTATGTGGGTATATGCCTCGACTTTGTAGTAAAAGAGTGCGGGTACTAGACTGGCCTGCCTGTAGTCCAGACATTGAAAATGTGTGGCAGCTAAAATATGAGAAGGGAGACTGTTGAACAACTTAAGCTGTACATCAAGCAAGAATGGGAAAGAATTCCACTTCAAAAATGTGTCTCCTCACTTCCCAAACCAAAACTGAGTGTTGTTAAAAGGAAAGGCCATGTAACACAGTGGTAAAAATGCCTTTTTTGCAATGTGTTACTGCCATTAAATTCCAAGTTCATGATTATTTGCAAAAAAGAACAAAGTTTCTCAGTGTGAACATGAAATATCTTGTCTTTGCAGTCCATTCAATTGAATATAATTTGAAAAGGATTTGTTGTATTCCCTTTTTATTTAGCATTTAAACAACGTGACAACTTCACTGCTTGTGGCTTTTGTACATTGAGCAAGGTTATTTCTGTCTTTGAGGTGTTTAGTTTGTACTAGCAGTGTTGTAAAAGTAGCCCAACATAGTACATGATAGTTGAATGTATTCCAATCTTGAATTTTCCGCTATAGATCGTAACAACAGTGCAAACTACGTCAACATTTTTCAACCAATTTTTAAACATTCCAAAACCAACCCATTCATATCATCCAGGACAATTGTGCTAACATCAATTTTTTTTTTTTTAATTCCCAGTTTTCCCAAAATTTCCAAATTTCCAGGAAATTCCCATTCAAATGAATGGACATATTTATAGTTATACCCTAAATTCTCAAAATGTGCCATTTTTAAACCCGATTCCGACCTTTCAACCATCCACACACTCCACTCTTCCAATATATTGAACATGTTTTCCCTCTCCCAAAATTCCCGTTTTTCCCAGAATTTCCGAGAATTTTCTCTCCACTGACATTGAATAGGAAATATCCAATCTACTGTGTATCCCACATTTCTCACCCAATTAGAACCGTTCCAACATCCACACACTCCACCCACCTTGGACATTCAATCCAGCTTGTCTCCCAGTTTGGAAAATCCTCTGATTACCCAAAAATACCAGGACTTCCCATGGAACCCATGTACCCTAACATGGCAGCGTTGGATATTGCGTGAATCAGCGCCCGTTCGGACCGGCGGGATTTCGTAATTTCCATAAACGTTTAGCTCTATGAAAACCAAGACTGTATTGAAAAATATTGTTGCTAAAAAGTGAATGATGTGAACAGTGGTGCGTACGAACACTGTACATCAGGTTATTCAACTCAATCAGAGTTAAGGACCAGGAATTCCGCCAAATTCCCGGTTTACCGAAGCCCATGAATTACCAAATCAATTACCATGAATTGATTTACGTGGACCCCGACTTAAACAAGTTGAAAAACTTATTGGGGTGTTACCATTTAGTGGTCAATTGTACGGAATATGTACTGAACTGTGCAATCTACTAATAAAAGTTTCAATCAATCAATCAAACCCTATTCCACCTCTTCCTGGAAAGTTTTCACAGTCCACATTTTTCAACCGTTTTTGACCATTCCACCTTCAAAACATTACTCTTAGTTGGGACAACAAACGCTTCTATTTTTTTTCCGTGCAAATTCCCAGTTTTCCCGAAATTCCTGGAATTTTGAAATATCCATTTTCAAGTTGAACTATTACTACGTCAACATTTTTCAACCAATTAGAAAAATTCTAACACCAACCCATTCATATCATCTAGGACAACTGTGCTCGTATCAATAATTTTTTTTTAAAGTCACGGTTTTCCCGAGATTCACAAATTTCCAGGAAATTCCCATTAAAATAAATGGACATATTCATAGTTCTACGATGCCCTAAATTCTCAAAATGTTGCACCATTTTTAAACCCGATTCCGACCTTTCAACCATCCACACATTCTGCTCTTCCAAAATATTGAATGCAAAACATGTTTTCCCTCTCCCAAAATTCCCGGAGTTTCCGATCATTTTCTCTCCACTGACATTGAATAGGAAATATCCAATCTACTGTGTATCCCACATTTCTCACCCAATTAGAACCGTTCCAACATCCACACACTCCACCCACCTTGGACATTCAATCCAGCTTGTCTCCCAGTTTGGAAAATTCCCTGATTACCCGGAAATACCAGGACTTCACTTGGAACCCATGTACCCTAACATGGCAGCGTTGGATATTGCGTGAATCAGCGCCCGGTCGGACCGGCGGGATTTCGTCAGTGCCAAAAAAGTGCTGGATTCTGTACCATCCGTATGTGCAACGTTTAGCTCTATGAAAACCAAGACTGTATTGAAAAATATTTTTACTAAAAACCAAATCATGTGAACAGTACAAACACTGGACATCAGGTTATTCAACTCAATTAGAGTTAAGGACCAGGAATTCATCAAATTCCCGGTTTACCGAAGCCCTATTCCACCTCTTCCTGGAAAGTTTTCACACTCCACATTTTTCAACCGTTTTTGACAATTCCACCTTCAAAACATTCCTCAACGTTTAGCTCTATGAAAACCAAGACTGTATTGAAAAATAGTTGCTCAAAACCGAGCAACTATTTACATCAGGTTATTTAACTAAATGAGTCCAGATCTCTCTATTCACTCTTATTCCTATTTGGTAAACTCATGAGAATCTGATGTTTCTAGGACCTAGTCAAAGATCATCTATAGGACAACTCTATTATTTGTAGGGATATACTTCAAAAAATCTTAGTCCATCCCATCCATCCATCCATTTTCTACCGATTGTCCCTTTCGGGGTTGTGGGGGGTGCTGGATCCTAGCTCAGCTACAATCGGACGGAAGGCGGGTTACACCCTGGACAAGTCGCCTCCTCATCGCAGGGCCAACACAGATAGACAGACAACATTCACAGTCCTATCCAAGTTTTTCGAACTGAATTTTAGGGCCGGTCTGGTGTCATTCCCGAGCCAGATTTGGCCCCCGGCCTGCCAGTTGCAAAGCATCAGCTTGTCAACACTTTTGTTATTGGCTACAGAAAACCTCCAGCTTCAACCCTCCGGGCCATATTTCATTTCGGGAGACGGCACAAACATTTTTACTCTGTGAATGACACGATCTTATCTGCTCCGGAGTTTATTTCCAGCTTTATGTTCAACATGGCAGGAATTCCTGTGAGGACGTTTGGCTGCTGTAAATCTTTTATATTCTCTTTTAAGAGGACGCTCACTCATGCTCAGTTGAAGGAACAAGCTGGCCCGCGACACTAACCAGTCTTGCGTTTGCTGCGAGCTCGTAATACTCTACATATATTTGTTGTGTCACATGGTCTTGCTTGTCTGCGCCATGAAGACGTGCATGCTGGGAAATGGAACAGATGGAGATTGTCCCCCACCCTGCGGCTCCCCTTCTAAATGATCACACTTTATATCTAAATTGGCATTTCTGCAAAGACACTTGATGTGTTGATGTCGGAGATAAGAACTTTGGCACTGGAGGGAGACCGTTAACGGCGAAAGAACCAACAGCAGCGTCTGAGTTATCACGCAGGATTATCCATCTATCATAAGACCATACATCAACGCAGGGAAGCAGCTGCTGTGCGTCGCCTGAACCCAGATGAGGCTCATCTCAAACGTATCACGTCTAATGTGCACTAGGAACACTTTGCCGTTTTAGTTCATCTGAAAAATCAGAAATCGACTGAGGGAACATTTAGGTTTGTGCCTTCCGCCCGCAGGTTTGGCATTCAATTATTTTATGAAAAACTTTACATTTGGCTAACTTCTGAGTGGGGCAATGTTTCAGAAAAAGAATTATTTGTTACGGTACAACGGGGGAACGGAAAAACAAAAATCCTAATCTACAATTTGACTCCCTCGAATGGCCTTGACGCTGCAACAACAGGAGCAGGCTGTTCTGAAAACATCCCAGAGGACACCTCAATGATGGACGCTTTTGACCTCCCTCCCTCCTCAACGACACCTGGAGTCGAACGTTTGCTTGCATGCAGAACGGCCCCAGGCCTATGGACACTATATCTACACACCCAAGACAATGGTCATATACCCCCCCACATTCACCACCGCTTGATTCCCCTTCGGGGTGATGGACGGCTGGCAGCGCTTCATAGCAGCAGTCGACCTCCAGGAATCCCAAACCCCCCCCCCCTTTTGCGAGTTGTCGTGATTATATGTAACATGTTTATGTGTGCATGGCATGGAGGTTTTTTCCCACTCCAGACTAAGCCCCCTTACGAGCCCAGTCTAGATTCAATTTTTATACTCATCTTCTTCCCCAGCGTTTTACCTTTTTCCCATCTTTTACGGGGCGCCTTTGACAACACATCAGCGTTCCTGTTCTGTAAGCCTGTACACTGTTTGTTTGTCTAATCTTGAACGGGTTTGTGCTGAAAACATAGTTTCGTTGTACTTGTGCAATGACAATAAAGTTCTATCCTATCCTATCCTATCCTACCCTATCCTATCCTATCCTATCCTATCCTGGGAAGAAGACGGCACAGAATGCAGGACGTAGCTTAGCTCTATTTATTATAATAAACAATATGCCATGAGGTGTGTAACTAAACCAACATGTGTATGTGTAGTGATTATATGTTGAGTGTTACCGGGAGTTGTTGAAGGTGCGTGTTGAGTGAGGGGCGGAAGTCCACATAGGGCAAGGCAGGCTCGGAAGGTCAAGAGCTGGAGCGAGGCGTCGTGGTCAGAGGGCAGGAGTGAGGTCGAGATCCAGAGAGGCAGACAGAGAGTCCAGAGGGGATCCGGGAAGACGAGACACACAGCTCGACAACGGGGAAGGAAGACGGCACAACACAGGACACATTGAGCACGACGGGAAGAACACAAAGAGCGAGAGAGTGAGTATAGAGCTAGACACGAGTTGGCTTACCTGTACAGAACAGGTAACTGCGTTCTGGCCCGGAACGCTGGTTTGCTCTGGCTTAAGAAGCCCGGCGTCTCATCAGCTACGGGTGTGCAGATTGCGGATTGATTGCACCGATGCAGCTGCTGCTGGAGTGCCGCGTGCATGTGCGCGCTTGGAGGCGCGCTCAGCGCACAGATGAATGCGCACTGGAGTGCGTCCGGGCCGTGACAAATTTATTAATTTTCAGCACAAACCCGTTCAAAAGCAAGCGCACATTGTGCAGGGTAACAGAACAGGCACGCTGATGGGTCACTGCTTACGGCGGCCCGTAAAAAGGTGGAGGGGGGAGTATGAGTAAAAAAAAAAAAAGTCAATCTCAGACTGGGCTCCAATGTAGAGGGAGGGGCAGACTGAGACCAAGCAAAAAGAAGGATAGCCGATAAGGAGGTGGGGCCTCCAGTGCCAAAGCTGCAGCTCTTCTAGCGCTGCCGTCCATCGCCACTAAGGGGTTAGCGTGGCAGAGACGTAGGGTGCGGGTTGGTACATGTATGCATATGGTCCATGGTCCATGGTGGGTGTGTATTATGTCCATAGGCCGGGAGTCGCTCTGCAGGCACGGTGAACAGAGTTCATCTCCCCTTACAAGTTGGATACAAATAGGGCTACAGCTATTTGATTATGATAGTCATCGAGTAATCTATTGAGTAGTTTGCTCGATGAATCGAGTTATCGGAGACTACACCTTTGGTGGTATCTGCCATCTTAAATTTGAAACCTCCTCTCCATATTTGGTACAGATGTTTCGCTACACGATGCCTGCTACCTGGTTACGACGCTGCATCTTACCCCACTGTGATGTGCTGCACCTGGGGTCCTACCTGATGTGGTAGACTCCGCCTCTATTGATCTTGTGCTGCCAAGATTAATGCTTCTGTGCTGTCTTTTAGTCCAGCCTTTTATAGCCTCTGCTATGTTTTCTCCATGTCAGTCACTTCTTGAATTTGTCGGTGGTGCATGCCATGCAGGGACAGCTTGTCTGGCTCCTGCTCCTTACTGGGATTCTGATGCCTGAGGTATTCACTTATCAGGTCATCCCTGGGTGCCATCTTCTCGATGTATCCCTGTTGTTTCCTGCTGTACTGTGCCTGTGACACTCACTAGTCCTCTGCACCCCTCTCTTGGCTTTGTGTATAGGCCCAGGATGCTGGACTTTTAGGGAATTTTTAGGAGACTTATTTTCTTGGTATGAGTGACTTGCATCTGTTCCAGTGTCCATGTTATTAAACCAGCTGGGTATCTGATTACCGTCAGGTCATTGGTGTTAATTGCCTAGATCGTATTCTTGCCATTCAGATGGTTCTTCCGGATCTGCCCCACTCTCTGTAGTTTTGGGTAGTGACTGACCTCCGAACTGCCTCCGCATGGTTACCGTTGGCCTGTGGGATCCTCGGGTATTTGGAGCTGTCCTGTACTGTGTCTCTTATGTTGCCTGAGGTAGTAACCAAAGAGACATGACAGGACTTTGGTCCATACATGAGCTCGTATATCTGCTCCTTCCCTTCCCAGTCGCATGTTTACATTTTTACAAACTGACATTTCAAAGTGTTCATCGTTAGCGCAGCCACAAGCTTACACTATGATGATAGAGTATTAACACTCGTACCACATACCCGTACGCACGATAAACACCTTTAAATGTCAGGTTGTAAAACTGTGTAGCGACTGAGGAGAGAAGTAGCAGATATACGAGCTCATCTATGGACCAAGAAGACATTTTGGATTGCACTCTTCTTCTTGAATTTTCCTTCTTCAAGTCCGGAGAGCTGCCAAATTTGAAGGAGCTGACAGATCGGTAGGACATGTTATTCCACACAATCAAACACTGGCAAGCAAATACTTCATAGCTAAAACATTTTGTCCCTAAATAAAGAAACACAGTTTTGGACTTCAATGAAAAAGCAAGAGTTGTCACATCGTGGTGATGTGACAGTCAACGTGTTTAGACCCACACTGACAACATCGTACATGAAGCCATGACAAGACAGTAAGTAACACAACACAAAAGTGGTTTAAAAATAAGGTAGTAGTAATGCAGTAGTACCTCAACTTTGGAGTATTTTGAAATAAAATCTGTCTTTTTACTACCTCTCCTAATACTATTTCTACTAAAGAGTTTCCAAGTCCTGCGTGATGACCGTACTCGTCCTTCTCAGGGTGGCTTTCGTCCGGTTAGACTGTGCGTTGATCAAATATTGAACCTCCGACACGTCTTGGGACAATGGTGGGTTCACCAACAAGCTGCTGTCCTCTGTTCCATCGACAGCTGCCTTCAATTCAGTCGGTGAGGGTGCCCTATGGCACACAATGCAGGCGGATGGCATTCCAGCGAAGCTGCTGCGTCTCATACAAGGCTACTACCGGTCTCCATGCGCTTGAGTGAGAGTGGACGATGATGAGACAAAAACCTTCGAGGTCAAGACTGGAATCTGACAGGGTTTTGTTCTATTGCCAACTCTCTTTAACTACACCATTGACTCCATGCTCAACACAGCACTCCTAGATTACACATGTAGGTATCAGGAGAGAGGTCGTGGTGACTGACCTGGCCTACGCAGACGACATGGTCCTGATGGGATCCACAAGTGGCGGATACAAGGTGCTCTTGACAGTCTGCACAATGCTGCTGTCTCACTATTTATTCAGCCAAGTCAAAAGTGATGACGTCATTGACCCCGGCAGATGCCTGGCGCACAAACTCTCTTGAGGGCCTCCACCTGGAGGGCGTGGAGTCCTTGGTCTACCTTGGTCCAACAGTCTTTCCGACGGAATAGGGTACAGCTGAAATCGTGCGTCGCAAAGCCGCTGCCAGATCCGCTTCCTCTGCAGAGGACACATTTCCGTCATATTCGTCCCCCGCGACGCTGTGGGACGGGCCCGCTTGAGACAAAGATAACTGCACCGTGGGACGGCCCGCCAGAGACGGCCCGCCAGAGACGGCCCGCCAGAGACGGCCCGCCAGAGACGGTCCGCCAGAGATGAAGATGGTGGTGCCGTGGCACGGCCGCCGGAGACTAGGATGGTGTTTCCAGAACTGGAGCAGCAAGCGACTGGGCTGTAAGCATCTGAGGTGGCCTCACTGGGAGAGGTGAGACTCTCACCTCTCCCAGTGAGGCCACCTCAGACGCTGACAGCCCAGCCGCTGATCTTAGCCCCCCCTCAAGGGCCGGATCCCAGACATCCCCAAAGAGGCGAATGGGTGACAGGGATGGGTGAGAGGGAGTTTGAAAAGAGGCAAAACATTTATTAGATTCGACCATCAGCGCCAAAATCTTGTCAAGCCTCCCTGCCATTGAAGTCTCCGCTGGGTTCGTATTTGGCTCAACGGTTCTGTCCTGTTTCCACTTACCAGCGGCACTAGTTCCTTTTGACATGAAAGTCATGTTTTCCTGCCATCCCTACATGTTGGGGTTCAAGACCGACAGCACCTGACACAAGTATTACATAAAAGCAGATCTACTACTCTTAATGTTCTATTTTAACTTCCAAGTTGGTTCGAGGTAAATTTCCAGTTTTTGTTGTTGACAGTTTAGGCACCAAAGGGGGGCGGAGCAAAAACAACATTTTGCCTGGTTCTCATTTGGCTTCAAAAGTCTGTTTCAGTGTGGGCAATGTGATCCAGTTCACTTCAGTCCCTGACTTGATGACTCTGGCGAAAGGACTCACTCGTTCTTGTGCCAAATAGAACACAAAATACTGCAGGAACCCAGCTAATCCAGACATTAGACTCTGGATTCCTGACTCGGTACAAAGACTCGGATCATTAAGTCCAAGGATTCAGGAGCGGAGCAGCTGGACCGCGCAGAAGAATCGACACATTAAATTCTTTGTTGCAGGTTTTTTTTTTTTTACAACTGGATTATATAAAGCTACTTTATCACTAATAAAAGTTACATTCGGAGCGGACATTTTATTACAGTTGCATTGAAAGTGTTCATGCCGAAGAGTTAAATGAGGCGTATAATTAAAATGTCCTGAAATAAAGTGATACAACTAACGTACTCTGATCAATAATAAATAATCACAAGGTTTAAATGTCAGGAGGCTTTCATCCAAGTGTACTCGTCATGTTGGGAAATTATCTTTAATATTTGTGTTTGATTTTTTTGTTTATGTCACTCTAAATAAATGTCCCATAATATAGTGCTTAAATAGAATTATTGATGTATTCCCTTGTACAGTTTATACAGTAGTGCTCTCCATTTTATTTCAAATGTTTTAGGCCACAATTATTCACAGATTCTTATGTATATCCATAATAATAACTTACTGTACCACCAAACATGTTAAATTGTACTTATCAAAGATAAACTTAATTGTTTGATGTTCTTTTGGGAAGCAGTGGACATTTATTTTTGACATTTATTATTGCACAAATAGCCTTGTTGTGCAAAAAACAAAAACAAAAACCAAGATATTATAGAATCTTTAATTATTTGAAAAGACAATATTGAAAATCTAACCTTGACTATTTTTAAGGCATACTTTTTTGTAAGTTATTGTGTGCGCCTGTAGCTTTAATGTGTTGGTCCAAGTGTGCACTTTATCCACCTTAGACAAATGTGAGTGTGCACTTGTCCAATGTCCATATTTATTATATATACATACAATATATATATATCAATAATAAATGAAGTGTGACACTCACCCAAATATGTGTGGTGTGCGACTATGTGTGGTGATTAGCCGTTGAGTGTTACCGGTAGCGTTGAGCGAGAGGCGGAAGATCAAGAGGGACAAGGCAGGCTGGAGGTCCGTGAGCAGGTAGGAAGTCGGGGGCAATAGCGAGGCCTCGCAGGTCCGTGTCCAGGCGGGAGGTGGAGATCCAGCCAGAGAACCAGAGGGGAACACCAGGGAGACGAGACACACAGCTCGTCACGCGGGAAAGGAGGTTTGCTACTGGAACGACGCGACACAGGACAACGCACAACGAAGCAGGATTGCATAGAGCATGATATACGGCTTATTGTACATGACAGGTAGCTACGTTCTGGCCCGGGTTGTGCAGGCTTATGAAGGCAGGTCCTCTCATTAGCGACAGGTGCGTTGAGTGCTGATGAGAAGCTGTCACGGCGCGGGCTCGAACTCCCTTTTCCCCGGCAGCTGGGTCTTCCGGCACCTCCGCTGGCAGCGCGCCGAGACACGCCCCTGCTCGCGCTGGCCGCGTCACGCCCACATGCCGGCAAGGCTGTGGGCGATCGGCAATCTGCACACCTGGGACTGATGAGGACGAGCTGGATAAAGGACCAGTGGACCCAAGGATCCTTGCGGGAACTTAGTTACCCTTTGTATACCGTAAGCCGACACGCTTTATATTCTTTTTTTTGCTCTCTCCGTGTTTCTTCCCTGTGCTTGATTTATCCCGTCTTCTCTCTTGTGCCCGCAGTGTTTTCCTTCCGCTGCCTTGGTTTTGAGCTATGCGTCTCGCTCCCTTGGACTTTCCCCCCTGGATCTCGACCCTCCTCGCATGGACACGGACTCTGACGCCTCTCTCTCTCGCCCTGGATCATCTGCCTGCCCCACGGACTGTCTTCCTGCCTTGTTCCTCCGCTCGACTCAACACTTGGTAACACACACTTCAGCTAACCATACACATAGCCACACACACACACACACACACACTTGGGTTTTGGCATTCTATAGTTTTAGTTAGAATAATTTATTATTATTATATATATATATTGACTATATATATATAATAAATCATAGAACATTACTTCCCCCTGGTGTCTGTGCCGTCATCTCCTCCTCCAACCATAACAGAAGCAGCCACTTGCTGCCGCCGGAGTGACGCGTGCAGGAGCGTGCTTGGTGGTGCGCCTAGCGCAGCGCACAGATACATGCGCACTAGGGGTTCGCCCGGGCCGTGACAGACGTGGTATATATATACAGAGAACCAGTATTTTCTGGTGCCGGTTCCTACTTGTGTGTTACTATTCTGGACAAATGATACTGCGATCAGTCATTTTTAATCCAGCAGTGAGATGTTACATGATGTTGCTGGTGTACGACGCTTTTTCTGCTCATAAATATAACAACATTGTGGTGTACACCAACATAGTACTGATAAGAGTACCAATACATAAGAAATAACAATATTGGTATGGTAGAAATCCCAACAAGGTACATTCCTAGCCCCGAGTCACACAAGAGTCCATGAAGGTGCGAGGCCTCAGCTATAATGACCTGCTGCCAAATATGAAATATGTCAAGTTTGCAGCAGATGGAATGATCCAGTTTTTATTCCGGTCAAAGATAAACGACTTGTATCATTCTTGAATGGTCACATTCACGCTGACCTCACTTCCTGCTCGTTGCTTTTGCATTCGTCCCACTTCACGCTTGGAAAACCTAGGACGGCTGCAAAAATGCGAGGGTGATAACACGTATGTGATATTTGTGCGCATGTTTTTATTGAAATAAATAAAGTGCTTTGAAGGAGTGAAATAAACCATGTTTGTATTAAAATGGCAAACACAAACATTCATGTTGATATTTTTCCCTGCATGTCGGTGCAGATATGGCCGAGCTAAATCATATTTTTGTATGCAACATTGTTTAAATGTTGCTTATGTGCATGTCAGAGAATGAAGTGTTATAGTTTAACATTTGCATCCCCAGGAAAAGGAAATATATCATGCGTAGAATATAATGCATAATAAAAATTAACTGTGAAATATTTTACAAGGAAGTGTTTTGCACATTGATCTGATTGAATAATTATTACATTTCAAATATACATTTAAACTACCTCAAACATATTGGAAAAATAGCATTTAAATTCATAATGATAACACAAATACATTTCATTTATGGAGGACTTTTCAAAAATAAAATAAATACAAGTTAATTTAATGTGAATTGATATTTATGCATTTATTTCCTGACAATATATTAACAACTGTATTTAAATTTTAATTGTTTTAAATTGTAATGCAATAAGGGCACATTTAAGTAATTATTTAAAGATGTATTTGTTTATTTAAATCAAACCCATTCAAGCCTCCATGTAGTGAACGCTGGGCTTCAAATGCCAATGCAAGGATCTTTTACATTGTTAATGTTTACATCGTTGATGTTTACATTGTTGACATTTACATTGTTGGCATTTACATTGTTGGCATTTACATTGTTAACATTTACATTGTTAACATTTACATTGTTGACATTTACATTGTTGACATTTACATTGTTGACGTTTACATTGTTGACGTTTACATTGTTGACATTTACATTGTTGACATTTACATTGTTGACATTTACATTGTTGGCATTTACATTGTTAACATTTACATTGTTGACGTTTACATTGTTGACATTTACATTGTTGACGTTTACATTGTTAATGTTTACATTGTTGACGTTTACATTGTTGACATTTACATTGTTGACATTTACATTGTTGACGTTTACATTGTTAACGTTTACATTGTTGACGTTTACATTGTTGACATTTACATTGTTGACATTTACTTTGTTGACATTTACTTTGTTGACATTTACATTGTTGACATTTACATTGTTGACATTTACATTGTTGACATTTACTTTGTTGACATTTACTTTGTTGACATTTACATTGTTGACATTTACATTGTTGACATTTACATTGTTGACGTTTACATTGTTGACATTTACATTGTTGACATTTACATGGTTGACATTTACATTGTTGACATTTACTTTGTTGACATTTACATTGTTGACGTTTACTTTGTTGACATTTACATTGTTGACGTTTACATTGTTGACGTTTACATTGTTGACATTTACATTGTTGACGTTTACATTGTTGACATTTACATTGTTGACAATTGTACTGTTTACTTTTACATTGTTGACGTTTAAATTGTTGACGTTTACAGTGTTTACATTTGCATTGTTGACACATACAGTGTTTACATTTGACCTTTACATTGTTTACATTTCCTTTTTGTATTTATATTGTTGACAATGATATTGTTGACATCTACATTGTTGACATTTACATAGTTTACATATATGTAGTTTACATTTAATTTATTCAGTGTTTGTGTGTTTGAATGTATATTGTTGACATTTACATTGTTGACAGTCACAGAGTTTACATTTACCGTGTTTACATTTGTTTTATTCATATTGTTGACATCTACATTGTTGACATCTACATTGTTGACATCTACATTGTTGACATCTACATTGTTGACATCTACATTGTTGGCATTTGCAGTGTTTACAATTACAGTGTTTATATTTACATTGTTAATGTGCACATTGTTTAATTGTATATTGTTGACCTTTACATTGTTTACATGTGCATTTTTTACATGCAAATTGTTTGCATTTATATTTTTGAAATTGACATTGTTTATTCTTAAATGGATTATACTTGTATGTGTATAATCCAGTGTTTTAACATTTGCAGTATTTAAATGTGCAACACATACAATGTTTGTGTTTACTTTGTTTACATTTGACATTTACAGTTTACATTTAAAGTATTTTTAATGTACATGTATATTGTTGACATGTACATTATTGACAGTCATGTGTTTACATTTGCATTGTTTACATTTACATTGTTTAATTTACATTGTTTACATTTGACATTTACATTGTTTACATTTATTTGTTCCACATTTTCAAGGTTTAAATTTAAATGTTTTACATTTAAATTGTTGTCATTTACATAATTTACATTTAAATAGTTCACATTGACATTGTTTACATTTGCAGTGTTTACATTTACATTGTTTACATTTATATTGTTGAAATTCACATTGTTTACATTTACAGTGTTTACATTTGCATGTTTTACATTCATATTTTTTAATTTTGTATAATTGAAATTTAAAAGGTTGATATTGACATTGTTGAAATTGACATGGTAAATAAATAAAATAAATGTGTATTATTATTAATTTAAATGCATGGTTTA
This sequence comes from Entelurus aequoreus, assembly GCF_033978785.1. Lineage (NCBI taxonomy): Eukaryota > Metazoa > Chordata > Actinopteri > Syngnathiformes > Syngnathidae > Entelurus > Entelurus aequoreus. The sequence continues at coordinate 49,644,674 of NC_084749.1, forward strand.
CATTTACACTATTTTCATTTACAATGTTTATATTTACAGTGTTTACGTTTATATTTGTTCATTTATATTTTTGACATGTATTGTTTTGAGAATTACAGTGTTGACATTTACATGGTAAATAAATACAATACATTTGTATGTACATGTTTTACGTTTATATTTTTACATTTACATTTACAGTGTTTACATTCACATTGTCGACATTTACAGTGTTTACATTTACATTGTTGACGTTTACAGTGTTTACATTTGCATTATTGACATTGGCAGTGTTTACATTTACATTGTAGATGTTTACGGTGTTTATATTTACATTGTTGACATTTACAGTGTTTACATTTACATTGCAGATGTTTATGGTGTTTACATTTACTTTATTGACATTTACAGTGTTTACATTTGCATTGTTGACATTTACAGTGTTTACATTTACATTGTTGACATTTACAGTGTTTACATTTGCATTGTTGACATTTACAGTGTTTACATTTACATTGTTGATATTTACAGTGTTTAAATTTGCATTGTTGACAATTACAGTGTTTACATTTACATTGTTTGCAATTACAATGTTTATATTGACAGTGTTTACATTGACATTGTTGACAATTACAGTGTTTACATTTACATTGTTTGCAATTACAATGTTTATATTGACAGTGTTTACATTGACATTGTTGACAATTACAGTGTTTACATTTACATTGTTTGCAATTACAATGTTTATATTGACAGTGTTTACATTGACATTGTTGACAATTACAGTGTTTACATTTACATTGTTTGCAATTACAATGTTTATATTGACAGTGTTTACATTGACATTGTTGACAATTACAGTGTTTACATTGGTGCAAGTACAAGAGTGCTGCAGTGGCTTCAAGTCCTGAACAGAAGTCGGGGGTCATCCACCGGCCACATTCAGCCCGCTGGCCGGCAGTTGACTGCAGAGTAGAGCTATGATGACTAGATCTGGCACAGTAGAAAGGCGGTTTAACTGCACGCTTCACTTTGCTTAATGATGGACTTTATTGACGAGCGCCGGCTGCCTCGTTAATTTCAAGTTGCACTTCTTCACTCCGGGAACAAAGATGGAGAAGAGTGAGCGCAGAGTTCTCTCTTGGCTGATTTCAGGCGCTGCTCAGTTCAAGAGCTGCTCAGACTAAGTGTTTGCAAGTGACGGACGGGAGGAGAATCTCTCTGGTTACGTCGGACCTTCTGATACGTGCGTGATGAGGACTTCATAAGTAGTCGCCATCACACGTTTACACACACTTGTAAAGAACATGATGTCATGGCTGGAGGAACGTTCCTCCAGAAGGTCTTATCTTTGTCCGTGTGATGTCAGATGAAACACAAATGGAGCTGTTTGGCCACAATACCCAGCAATATGTTTGGTGAGGCCTTTAATCCCAGGAACACCATACCTACCGTCAAGCATGGTTTACGGTGTTTACATTTACATTGTTGACATTTACAGTGTTTACATTTACTTTGTTGACATCTACATTGTTGACATCTATGGAGCTGTTTGGCCACAATACCCAGCAATGTGTTTGGTGAGGCCTTTAATCCCAGGAACACCATGCCTACCGTCAAGCATGGTGGTGGTAGTATTATGCTCTGGGCCTGTTTTGCTGCCAATGGAACTGCTGCTTTAAATGGGACAATGAAAAAGGAGGATTAGCTCCAAATTGTTCAGGACAAGCTAAAATCATCAGCCCAGAGGTTGGGCGCAGTTGGGTGTTCCAACAGGACAATGACCCCAAACACACCTCAAAAGTGGTAAAGGAATGGCTAAATCAGGCTAGAATGAAGGTTTTAGAATGGCCTTCCCAAAGTGTGGACAATGCTGAAGAAACAAGTCCATGTCAGAAAAGCAACACATTTAGCTGAACTGCAGCAATTTAGTGGTCAAGCAGAAGCTTGTGGATGGCTACCAAAAGCGCCTTATTGCAGGTCAACTTGCCAAGGAAGCAAATATTAACATTGCTGTATGTATACTTTTCACCCTCACATTTACAGTAGACCCATAATAAATTCATAAAAGAAGCAAACTTCATGAATGTGCTCCAATCACTACATCACAAACAAATAAACTCAAGACAGCCATGACATGATGTTCTTTACAAGGTGTATGTACACTTGTGACCACCACTGTATACGTTGTGAAATGAGTTTTTTACACAGAAATATTCTGTAAATGTTTATTTACATACCTTAACTGTTTCCAAACGGTGTCTGTAACACAGCAGTAAAATGGCTGATCAAACAAAACAGAAGTCATGGTCATGGACCCACTAGCTTGCGCAAGCTAGCTCTAGAAATCAGCTAAACAGACTCAATAACTCCACGGTGAATTTACTGAGGAATTTGTGAAAGTGAAACAATACAAAAAGAATGTCATTAAAGTTAATAACACTTGTAAATGTGTTAGCATATGAGCTAATGCTAACAATGCTAGCTTGATTACATTACGATAGCAGGTACAAATATGCATGAAGACACTCCTAGAGACATCACACATGGGACACTTTAGTAAGTAAGAATAGTTTTAGTTATATTGTAAAACTTACAAACGTTGCTTGGAGTGATGAATGAAGGATCCATACGAGTAGAGACGCTATGGACGGCTAGAAGACGGAATGGCACTTCTACTTCCGGTTGAAAGGACTAAAAGGAAGGGCACTGTAACACAAAACAGAAGTCATGGACATGGACCCACTAGCTGCGCAACAAAAGCACGTACAAATATGCATGAAAACACTCCTACAGACATCACACATGGGACACTTTAGTGAGTAAGAATAGTTTTAGTTATATTGTAAAACTTATAAACGTTGCTTGGAGTGACGAATGAAGAATTTACACGAGTAGAAACGCTATGGACGGTTAGAGGACGGAACAACAACCGCTTCAAAGCTTTAAACGGCAGTAAACGCGTGTAAGCATTCACCCAGCTGCGCCTGCAGTGAGTGAACTCGTCCAAAAGATGGCGCCACAGCACAAACAAGAACTCACCTTTTAAGTGTCTTTGCGTGTGTTTTTACGAAAACTATTATCTTTATGGCCGTCAGCCAAGAAAAATCCATAAATTAGCCGCAATGTTTTGTCATCAGTCCGAGGGTTCAGAGCTTAGGAAAAAAGTAGCGGCTTCAAGTCCAGAATTTACAGTAATATTGAATTACTTTTTTTCGGCTTGGTAATGAGTAATCATAATGAGTTACTTTTTAAACGTGAATGTCTGTTAGTACAAGGATGTTCAAATGTTCACCAGCAGGCAATTTGTGCATTTTGATTGGAAAGAACCCTCGCAGTCGTGCAGCTTTTTACAGACAACATTTAGTGCACATTAGATATACAAACCCCGTTTCCATATGAGTTGGGAAATGGTGTTAGATGTAAATATAAACGGAATACAATGATTTGCAAATCCTTTTCAAGCCATATTCAGTTGAATATGCTACAAAGACAACATATTTCATGTTCAAACTCATAAACTTTATTTTTTATTTTTTGCAAATAATAATTAACTTTATAATTTGATGGCTGCAACACGTGACAAAGAAGTTGTGAAAAGTGGCAATAAATACTGATAAAGTTGAGGAATGCTCATCAAACACTTATTTGGAACATCCCACAGGTGAACAGGCTAATTGGGAACAGGTGGGTGCCATGATTGGCTATAAAAGTAGATTCCATGAAATGCTCAGTCATTCACAAACAAGGACGGGGCGAGGGTCACCACTTTGTCAACAAATGCCTGAGCAAATTGTTGAACAGTTTAAGAACAACCTTTCTCAAGCAGCTATTGCAAGGAATTTAGGGATTTCACCATCTACGCTCCGTAATATCATCAAAGGGTTCAGAGAATGTGGAGAAATCACTGCAGGTAAGCAGCTAAGCCCGTGACCTTCCATCCCTCAGGCTGTACTGCATCAACAAGCCACATCAGTGTGTAAAGGATATCACCACATGGGCTCAGGAACACTTCAGAAAGCCACTGTCAGTAACTACAGTTGGTCGCTACATCTGTAAGTGCAAGTTAAAACTCTCCTATGCAAGGCGAAAACCGTTTATCAACAACACCCAGAAACACTTCGCTGGGCCCGAGCTCATCTAAGATGGACTGATACAAAGTGGAAAAGTGTTCTGTGGTCTGACGAGTCCACATTTCAAATTGTTTTTGGAAACTGTGGACGTTGTGTCCTCCGGACCAAAGAGGAAAAGAACCATCCGGATTGTTCTAGGGTCAAAGTGTAAAAGGCAGCATGTGTGATGGTATGGGGGTGTATTAGTGGCCAAGACATGGGTAACTTACACATCTGTGAAGGCACCATTAATGCTGAAAGGTACATACAGCTTTTGGAGCAACATATGCTGCCATCCAAGCAACGTTACCATGGACGCCCCTGCTTATTTCAGCAAGACAATGCCAAGCCACGTGTTACATCAACGTGGCTTCATAGTAAAAGAGTGCGGGTACTAGACTGGCCTGCCTGTAGTCCAGACATTGAAAATGTGTGGCACCTGCAATGTGAGAAGGGAGACCCCCGGACTGTTGAACAACTTAAGCTGTACATCAAGCAAGAATGGGAAAGAATTCCACTTCAAAAATGTGTCTCCTCACTTCCCAAACCAAAACTGAGTGTTGTTCAAAGGAAAGGCCATGTAACACAATGGTGAACATGCCCTTTCACAACTACTTTGGCACGTGTTGCAGCCAAGAAATTCTAAGTTAATTATTATTTGCAAAAAATAATAAAGTTTATGAGTTTGAACATGAAATATGTTGTCTTTGTAGCATATTCAACTGAATATGGCTTGAAGACATTCTTTCTTACAATGCTAAGAAACTTTCTATATCATTTCTTTGACATTTATAGGTCAAGGCTTGTTGAAGTGTTTTTTTACGAGTGGAAACTGCAAGCACACAATAACAAAAAGGTTTTATGAGGTCATAACTGAGGTGGTACCAACGGTCAAGTGAGTGTTGTTGTTGTTGTTGTTGTTGTTGTTGTTGCTTGCATGTGTCAAATCAATTAGAACTTCTCACCTTGTTTTTGCTGAGCCAGCATAATTACTGTATCACACCTCAGCACTCTTTGACTTCCTTTTAGTGTATTTGAAGAAGTGGTGGGAAACTGCTGACTGACACCAGAACTCACCATTGATTATCACCACGTTATTATGACAAACACTTTGACCCGTGACTGTGCAGGCAGCCATTATGGAGCGTTAATGAGCGTCCATTGAAAAACCCAGTCTGGATCGTGTTGAAGTACGAAGACGGGGGAGGACTTTTAGGACGGACCAAAGCAGAAATGAAAGGAGGGATGTTAGCATTCACACTTGATGGAAGAAGCCAACTGGCTTACGAGCGGGAACATGTCCTGGGGGGAGGAAGGTCAGACTGACGGCGTACACGTTCAAGGACGCCTCCAGCGGTCGGAAATTTCAGCATTGAAGTGGAGGGAAACTGCTACCTTTTTTAAAATTCATATTAAGCGGTTAAAATATTCAGAAGCACTTCTCTCTAAATCTGCACTGTTGCACTTTCTTACTTTTTACATTCCATCTTCTACTTTGACTCTGACTTACTGTCACATCATGTTTGTGTTATCTTGTGTGCTCTTTTGCTGTCCTTCCAGCCTAATGGCCGACAACCTTTTGCAACAAAAGAGCCATTTGGGCCCGTTTCCCCCCCCCCCCCCCCCCCCGAATCAATATTTACTTGGAGCCACAAAAGCACTCAATTGGAGGTTAATGCAGGCCTCCAATTTTTACTTTTAAAGGTCAAGGCAAGTGTTGCCTTAAAGGAGGGCTCATATTTGAAGTTAGCATGTGTCACATATCAAGTTGTAAGACTCTGGGGTAAAGCCTCCACGTGGGGTTTAGGTCCGGACTCTTGGAATAGTTACGAGGCCAGCGCCAGAAGACCTCAGCAATATTCACATGTAAATAACATAAATACAGTCTATTATACAGCATTATTCACATGTGAATAATATAAATACAGTCTATTATACAGCATTATTCACATGTGAATAATATAAGTACAGTCTATTATACAGCATTATTCACATGTGAATAATATAAATACAGTCTATTATACAGCATTATTCACATGTGAATAATATAAATACAGTCTATTATACAGCCTTATTCACATGTGAATAATATAAGTACAGTCTATTATACAGCATTATTCACATGTAAATAACATAAATACAGTCTATTATACAGCATTATTCACATGTGAATAATATAAATACAGTCTATTATACAGCATTATTCACATGTGAATAATATAAATACAGTCTATTATACAGCATTATTCACATGTGAATAACATAAATACAGTCTATTATACAGCATTATTCACATGTGAATAATATAAATACAGTCTATTATACAGCATTATTCACATGTGAATAACATAAGTACAGTCTATTATACAGCATTATTCAAGTGTGAATAACATAAGTAAAGTCTATTATACAGCATTATTCACATGTGAATAATATAAATACAGTCTATTATACAGCATTATTCACATGTGAATAACATAAATACAGTCTATTATACAGCATTATTCACATGTAAATAACATAAATACAGTCTATTATACAGCATTATTCACATGTGAATAATGTAAATACAGTCTATTATACAGCGTTATTCACATGTGAATAATATAAATACAGTCCGTTATACAGCATTATTCACGTGTGAATAATATAAATACAGTCTATTATACAGCATTATTCACATGTGAATAATATAAATACAGTCTATTATACAGCATTATTCACATGTGAATAATATAAATACAGTCTATTATACAGCATTATTCACATGTGAATAATATAAATACAGTCTATTATACAGCATTATTCACGTGTGAATAATATAAATACAGTCTATTATACAGCATTATTCACTTGTGAATAATATAAATACAGTCTATTATACAGCATTATTCATATGTGAATAATATAAATACAGTCTATTATACAGCATTATTCACATGTGAATAATATAAATACAGTCTATTATACAGCATTATTCATATGTGAATAATATAAATACAGTCTATTATACAGCATTATTTACATGTGAATAATATAAATACAGTCCGTTATACAGCATTATTTACATGTGAATTATATAAATACAGTCTATATACATTTAAGTACAGTCAAAAAGGAACATGTGGTGACATCAATGATGGTACGTTGAGAGGTCATCATTAGATTGGAACATCACTGAAGGCCTAGGTGGGAGACGCACAGCCCGCCACTGGTTAGTGTGTTCTGTGCACATAGCCGTCACTTCAAGTGGTATGTCTGCAGACATTCTCAAATAAGGCCTGGATCTCTGCCAACTTGCCGTCAATCAGCTACAACTTTGTTTTTCTTCACTATTTACAGCGAAATGTAGCGCGACTTGGCTGCTAAAGAATCACTGCAATGTTAGCATGTAGCTGTTGTGTCTGATGTATAGTAGATCTTACAACAAACTTGTGCAGTTTTACTTCCAACTTTGTGGGACTCTTGAGACTATTTGATACTGTTGAACGTGGGTAAATGATGTTAGATTTATAATAATGCATCATAATGCATCTGTGTTCCCACTGAAGTCCACAATGAAATGACCTCAGTCACACTTTGACACGGACAAGGAGCGTCCCGCTACTTCTGATTGTAGATCACAGTTATTACTGCTTTTTACCCCATCTTGATGTGACTCCACCTTATTCATGCTTATTGCTTTAATTAGAAGAAATCTGCCTGTAACAAATCTTCATGCGTGTGATGTCTTTAGTGCCTTCACAGCCGCTAAATCATCAGGCTTTGCTTTGTGCTCGCAGATAAAAGTGGATAACATCTAATGAAAGAGGCACAACAAGATTTATTACACGGCAAGCATTTCACCTTATTATTTATTTTGTTGGGTTTTAGCGAGCATGGAAGTAACGCAGCGTGCATACACACTATTGTGTCTACCAGTGTTCTGATCACTTCATTTACCCTATTTTTTGGACTATAAGGCGCACTTAAAATCCTGTTTTTTTCTCAAAACTGGACAGTGCGCCTTATAACCCGGTGCGCCTAATGTACGGAATAATTCTGGTTTTGCTTACCGACATCGAAGCTATTTTATTTGGTACATGGTGTAATGATAAATGTGACCAGTAGATGGCAGTCACACATAAGAGATACGTGTAGACTGCAATATGATGGCAGTCACACATAAGAGATACATGTCGACTGCAATATGATGGCAGTCACACATAAGAGATATGTGTAGACTGCAATATGATGGCAGTCACACATAAGAGATATGTGTAGACTGAAATCATCATCATCATCATCGGCGGTCACTCGAACGAGTATGACGATCCTCCTGGTAGGGGTGTATCCCTTCATGGAGGATGCCTGTGCGTGACTTTGTTTAACGTGGGGAGACTGGTGCAGAGACAGTCACCACACGATCCTTGACAGAATCGGGTCAGGGTCCAGTGGCATGGAGTCCAAGACGACTGGGGACCCTTTTCTGCTGCAGCCATCTTCCGCCATCGCAGCCGTTGTGGTAGTTCTTAAATCTACCGTCTTCCGCCTGCTCCGCCGTTGAGGTCTTCACCGTATCCCTGGCTAGGGAGCGGTCAGGTACTAGGCCTTTGCCAAGGGCCACCTGGGGTAACAGTAGTAAAGGGGTTAACCTCCTAGTGCCCCAAGACCCCATAGAAGAGCCTCCACTGCCGGATGCACTTTAACGTCATGCCCAGGACGTTACTAGACTGAAATATGATGGCAGTCACACATAAGAGATACGTGTTGACTGCAATATGATGGCAGTCAGACATAAGAGATACATGTAGACTGCGATATGATGGCAGTCGCGCATAAGAGATATGTGTAGACTGCAATATGATGGCAGTCACACATAAGAGATATGTGTAGACTGCAATATGATGGCAGTCACACATAAGAGATATGTGTAGACTGAAATATGATGGCAGTCACACATAAGAGATACGTGTTGACTGCAATATGATGGCAGTCAGACATAAGAGATACATGTAGACTGCGATATGATGGCAGTCGCGCATAAGAGATATGTGTAGACTGCAATATGATGGCAGTCACACATAAGAAATATGTGTAGACTATACACATATATATATATATATATATATATATATATATATATATATATATATATATATATATATATATATATATATATATATATATATATATATATATATATATATATATATATATATATATATATATATATATATATATATATGTATATATATATACATATGTCTTAATTAGATTATCCAAAAAATAAATAAATAAAATAAAAAAATAGTGCTCGATACCGTGGTAGAGCGTAATATTTATGTGTGGGAAAAAATCACAAGACTATTTCATCTCTACAGGCCTGTTTCATGAGGGTTTCCTCAATCATCAGGAGATCTCCTGATGATTACATATTATATATAGATTATATATACATATATATACATCAAAAATATGATCATCTACATCTACTATATGATCATCTACATCTACTATATGATCATCTACATCTACTATATGATCATCTACATCTACTATATGATCATCTACATCTACTATATGATTATCTACATCTACTATATGATCATCTACATCAACTATATGATCATCTACATCTACTATATGATCATCTACATCAACTATATGATCATCTACATCTACTATATGATCATCTACATCTACTATATGATCATCTACATCTACTATATGATCATCTACATCTACTATATGATCATCTACATCTACTATATGATCATCTACATCTACTATATGATCATCTACATCAACTATATGATCATCTACATCAACTATATGATCATCTACATCTACTATATGATCATCTACATCAACTATATGATCATCTACATCTACTATATGATCATCTACATCTACCATATGATCATCTACATTTACTATATGATCATCTACATCTACTATATGATCATCTACATCAACTATATGATCATCTACATCTACTATATGATCATCTACATCAACTATATGATCATCTACATCAACTATATGATCATCTACATCTACTATATGATCATCTACATCTACTATATGATCATCTACATCTACTATATGATCATCTACATCAACTATATGATCATCTACATCTACTATATGATCATCTACATCTACTATATGATCATCTACATCAACTATATGATCATCTACATCTACTATATGATCATCTACATCTACTATATGATCATCTACATCTGCTATATGATCATCTACATCTACTATATGATCATCTACATCTACTATATGATCATCTACATCAACTATATGATCATCTACATCTACTATATGATCATCTACATCTACTATATGATCATCTACATCTACTATATGATCATCTACATCAACTATATGATCATCTACATCTACTATATGATCATCTACATCTACTATATGATCATCTACATCAACTATATGATCATCTACATCTACTATATGATCATCTACATCTACTATATGATCATCTACATCAACTATATGATCATCTACATCTACTATATGATCATCTACATCTACTATATGATCATCTACATCAACTATATGATCATCTACATCTACTATATGATCATCTACATCAACTATATGATCATCTACATCTACTATATGATCATCTACATCAACTATATGATCATCTACATCAACTATATGATCATCTACATTTACTATATGATCATATACATCAACTATATGATCATCTACATCTACTATATGATCATCTACATCTACTATATGATCATCTACATCTACTATATGATCATCTACATCAACTATATGATCATCTACATCAACTATATGATCATCTACATCTACTATATGATCATCTACATCTACTATATGATCATCTACATCAACTATATGATCATCTACATCAACTATATGATCATCTACATCAACTATATGATCATCTACATCAACTATATGATCATCTACATCTACTATATGATCATCTACATCTACTATATGATCATCTACATCTACTATATGATCATCTACATCAACTATATGATCATCTACATCTACTATATGATCATCTACATCAACTATATGATCATCTACATCTACTATATGATCATCTACATCTACTATATGATCATCTACATCAACTATATGATCATCTACATCTACTATATGATCATCTACATCTACTATATGATCATCTACATCTACCATATGATCATCTACATTTACTATATGATCATCTACATCTACTATATGATCATCTACATCAACTATATGATCATCTACATCTACTATATGATCATCTACATCAACTATATGATCATCTACATCAACTATATGATCATCTACATCTACTATATGATCATCTACATCAACTATATGATCATCTACATCAACTATATGATCATCTACATCAACTATATGATCATCTACATCTACTATATGATCATCTACATCTACTATATGATCATCTACATCTACTATATGATCATCTACATCAACTATATGATCATCTACATCTACTATATGATCATCTACATCAACTATATGATCATCTACATCAACTATATGATCATCTACATCAACTATATGATCATCTACATCTACTATATGATCATCTACATCAACTATATGATCATCTACATCAACTATATGATCATCTACATCAACTATATGATCATCTACATCTACTAAATGATCATCTACATCTACTATATGATCATCTACATCTACTATATGATCATCTACTATATGATCATCTACATCTACTATATGATCATCTACATCTACTATATGATCATCTACATCTACTATATGATCATCTACTATATGATCATCTACATCTACTATATGATCATCTACATCTACTATATGATCATCTACATCAACTATATGATCATCTACATCAACTATATGATCATCTACATCTACTATATGATCATCTACATCTACTATATGATCATCTACATCAACTATATGATCATCTACATCAACTATATGATCATCTACATCTACTATATGATCATCTACATCTACTACATGATCATCTACATCTACTATATGATCATCTACATCTACTATATGATCATCTACATCTACTATATGATCATCTACATCTACTATATGATCATCTACATCTACTATATGATCATCTACATCTACTATATGATCATCTACATCAACTATATGATCATCTACATCAACTATATGATCATCTACATCTACTATATGATCATCTACATCTACTATATGATCATCTACATCTACTATATGATCATCTACTATATGATCATCTACATCTACTATATGATCATCTACATCTACTATATGATCATCTACATCAACTATATGATCATCTACATCAACTATATGATCATCTACATCTACTATATGATCATCTACATCTACTATATGATCATCTACATCAACTATATGATCATCTACATCAACTATATGATCATCTACATCTACTATATGATCATCTACATCTACTACATGATCATCTACATCTACTATATGATCATCTACATCTACTATATGATCATCTACATCTACTATATGATCATCTACATCTACTATATGATCATCTACATCTACTATATGATCATCTACATCTACTATATGATCATCTACATCAACTATATGATCATCTACATCAACTATATGATCATCTACATCTACTATATGATCATCTACATCTACTATATGATCATCTACATCAACTATATGATCATCTACATCTACTATATGATCATCTACATCTACTATATGATCATCTACATCAACTATATGATCATCTACATCAACTATATGATCATCTACATCTACTATATGATCATCTACATCTACTATATGATCATCTACATCTACTATATGATCATCTACATCAACTATATGATCATCTACATCTACTATATGATCATCTACATCTACTATATGATCATCTACATCTACTATATGATCATCTACATCAACTATATGATCATCTACATCTACTATATGATCATCTACATCAACTATATGATCATCTACATCTACTATATGATCATCTACATCTACTATATGATCATCTACATCAACTATATGATCATCTACATCTACTATATGATCATCTACATCTGCTATATGATCATCTACATCTACTATATGATCATCTACATCTACTATATGATCATCTACATCTGCTATATGATCATCTACATCTACTATATGATCATCTACATCTGCTATATGATCATCTACATCTACTATATGATCATCTACATCTACTATATGATCATCTACATCTGCTATATGATCATCTACATCTACTATATGATCATCTACATCTACTATATGATCATCTACATCTGCTATATGATCATCTACATCTACTATATGATCATCTACATCTGCTATATGATCATCTACATCTACTATATGATCATCTACATCTACTATATGATCATCTACATCTACTATATGATCATCTACATCTACTATATGATCATCTACATCTGCTATATGATCATCTACATCTACTATATGATCATCTACATCTACTATATGATCATCTACATCTACTATATGATCATCTACATCAACTATATGATCATCTACATCTACTATATGATCATCTACATCTACTATATGATCATCTACATCTACTATATGATCATCTACATCTACTATATGATCATCTACATCAACTATATGATCATCTACATCTACTATATGATCATCTACATCTACTATATGATCATCTACATCTACTATATGATCATCTACATCAACTATATGATCATCTACATCTGCTTAATGATCATCTACATCAACTATATGATCATCTACATCTACTATATGATCATCTACATCTACTATATGATCATCTACATCTACTATATGATCATCTACATCTACTATATGATCATCTACATCAACTATATGATCATCTACATCTACTATATGATCATCTACATCTACTATATGATCATCTACATCTACTATATGATCATCTACATCTACTATATGATCATTTACATCAACTATATGATCAACTACATCTACTATATGATCATCTACATCTACTATAGGATCATCTACATCTACTATATGATCATCTACATCAACTATATGATCATCTACATCAACTATATGATCATCTACATCAACTATATGATCATCTACATCAACTATATGATCATCTACATCTACTATATGATCATCTACATCAACTATATGATCATCTACATCTACTATATGATCATCTACATCTACTATATGATCATCTACATCTACTATATGATCATCTACATCTACTAAATGATCATCTACATCTACTATATGATCATCTACATCTACTATATGATCATCTACATCTACTATATGATCATCTACATCTACTATATGATCATCTACATCTACTATATGATCATCTACATCTACTATATGATCATCTACATCTACTATATGATCATCTACATCTACTATATGATCATCTACATCTACTATATGATCATCTACATCTACTATATGATCATCTACATCTACTATATGATCATCTACATCTACTATATGATCATCTACATCTACTATATGATCATCTACATCTACTATATGATCATCTACATCTACTATATGATCATCTACATCTACTATATGATCATCTACATCAACTATATGATTAGTGTGAGTAGCCGGACAGGATAAAAACCAATAAAGGGGTCTAGAGGTTAACTTCACTCTACCCCTGCAGAATATCAACAGTATTTAGTGTGTTGCATGATTGAGCTGCCAGCAACAAAAGGTCCCAGCCAGACTTTGGGAGGACACGTTCCTCCACCAGCAAGATGGATGCCATCAAAGTATTCATGGAGACATAATAGAGCAACAATGGAAGCAGCCGCCAGCAGCACGAGCCTTGATGGAAGTTCAGCTCTTCAATTTTCTCCAACAAAGCTTTCGCTTGTTCTTTTTTTTTTATTTCTTTGAAAAGTGCTCCTGGGGCACAATAGGCTGGCGTCTGATTTGGATGGTTTTTTTGGGGGGTTTTTCCCAGGCAGTTGGAATACGAAGGAATAAGGCCAAAGATTTGACCAAAGCAGTTGGAGGTCATCAGTGTGATGATGTCGACTGGAAGAAAGACACTCAAGTCCTCATTTCCTCCTGAGAAGCACTTTTGTTTCATTATTTAATATTTAACACTTTTGTTCTAGTAACCACTAATGCTGCGAGGAGGTGACGTCATCCTTCTTTTCTCCTAATGTACCTGATCAACTTCTTTTCCTATATTTCCTCTGTTTTCCTAACTTTTCTGTTATTTCCTGTTTTGCGCTCTTAATTTCATTCCACTTCCTGTTCTCCTGAGCGATTCCTAATAATAATAATAATAATAATAATAATAATAATAATAATAATAATAATATTAATATATTTTATTTGTAGAAAGCACTTTACATTGAGTAAACAATCTTAAAGTGCTACAGTGTATTAAAAAAAATACAAAAATAAAATACAAAAATGCTGATTGGCTGCCTGGGCTTCTCTACACGCCTTCAGACTGTTTTTGATATTTTCATAGCTGTTGTTCTGGTCAGCACTCGTTGTTGTAAAGTGCAATGACTTGTATTTATATAGCACTTGTTTCTAGAAACTCAAAGCGCTCGTTTTCAAAGCTGCGGGTGTCGCTGAGAGAAAAGTGGAAGAAGAAGCGCGACCGTACCTAGAACGGCGGAAGCTATATTCGAACCAGGAAGGCTCAAGTTTCTGGCCTGGCTGCCCTACCATCTGAGCCAAGTCGAGCTTTCCCTGCGCTCCCTGTGCACTCCCCTGCTGCACGCTCCTCTTAGCTGCACGCATCTTGGGGTGACAACTGCCGCGGTCATGCCAAACCAAAGATCCAAATACCAGGTGCTAAACAAACGTGTGCAAACTCTAAAATGGTGTGCACTATCATTAGTAAGTGTGATTTGCTAAGACTGTGTGTACAATTGAAAGTGGTCCAGACCGCCTTTTTTAATTGAAGCTTTCGCGTGGTGTGCGGCCATGGAAACACTCATTTCCCTCAACATTCATGTTGTCACGCTTCCTACCTGTCAGGTTTTGTCATGTTGAACTGGCAGCACACATCTGTAACCTGCAACACCTTTTCTGCAATGTGGATTCGCAAGCCTAGACAATTGTGCGATGGACCGTCACAACACTGTATCGCACGGTATGGTATAGTGGTATGGTACAGTGTCCATGCGTCGCAATGATGCAAAAAACTGAACATGCAAATTTGCAAGACATTTAAAAAAACACCCGCAGACACCCAACAAATGAATTGAATTTGTGTTCATCAGCCCTTGAAGTCATCCAACAGCTATACAATGATACGAGATTTCTGAACAGGTACCTAATAGGCCTAATACTTTTGTTTTTGACAGTCCATATATGTAGTTTTTGCACAACTGCCAGTTTGCAGTTAGACATACTTAATAAAGACGCAAAACAGCGGCCGCAGAACAGTTTTAGTCTAAAAAAAAACACATCCTTTGATGATTAATGTCAGGTTCAAACACTGATGACATCTATTAAACAAGACAAGAAGCAAGGAATTAAACAGAGACAGAAATAAATGTGGCTCAATGAGGAGAAGCGCATAGACACTGTACAACTCACCACGCTCTCACGAAAGATTGTACGCCTCCTCTTTTATTTGGACTTTCCTTGATTACATGGCAACAGCTGTTCTTAAAGGGACGGGGGTGGTAAACAGCCATCGCCTTTGATTACAAAACAGTTCAAAGAAAAGGTCGTAAAGGAGTTCAAAGAACAGGTGCCTGGAGCTTGGGCAGGTCCTGCTTTCTCTCCGCTTTGTAGTTCTCGGGTCAAGACACAATCTTTCTGTGGATTACAATACATCAAAGAAACAGAACACCTTCATGTTGCTTCCTATCCTACACAGTGGAGTTTTACAAGCCTTCTTCTTGGTAGGATGAAAGACAGCTTTTGTCCTCTCGCCGGGAACTCATGGCAACACAAAGTTTTGTGATAACTTAGATTCAATTATTCTGACAATTAGTATTCCCACCTTTCTGCTTAGTTAATCAGGTGCTGCGTGTATCATAATCCATATAAAGTGACTCACTCGATGGACAGTTGTCTGTTCGGTCCAGCTGGCCAGAGATTTTTTTCCCCCCAGTTTATTTGGATAGACACTCAATTTGTGTCGAAATAGCTTGGCTTCAAATTCCACATTTACGACTTGGAGTCACTTTCACTTCACTCTCATGGCCTATGTCTACTCCAACGTCTCACTCTTCCTTCGTGCTCAAGCAGTAGTTCGTCTTCAGTACATTCAGCTTAAAAAAGATAAGATTGTGAGTCCTCATTTGTCCGAAAATAGTCGTCTTTGTTGTTGGTCACCAAGTCTGCCATGATTCGATTGTTATAAAGATGTTACTACATGATATATATATACTTGCAGTGTGTATATTGTACATATTACATATTGTTATGAAGGTGTCTGTTACTACATTATATATATACTTGCAGTGTGTATATTGTACATATTACATATTGTTATGAAGGTGTCTGTTACTACATTATATATATACTTGCAGTGTGTATATTGTACATATTACATATTGTTATGAAGGTGTCTGTTACTACATTATATATATACTTGCAGTGTGTATATTGTACATATTACATATTGTTATGAAGGTGTCTGTTACTACATTATATATATATACTTGCAGTGTGTATATTGTACATATTACATATTGTTATGAAGGTGTCTGTTACTACATGATATATATATACTTGCAGTGTGTATATTGTACATATTACATATTGTTATGAAGGTGTCTGTTACTACATGATATATATATACTTGCAGTGTGTATATTGTACATATTACATATTGTTATGAAGGTGTCTGTTACTACATTATATATATACTTGCAGTGTGTATTTTGTACATATTACATATTGTTATGAAGGTGTCTGTTACTACATTATATATATATACTTGCAGTGTGTATATTGTACATATTACATATTGTTATGAAGGTGTCTGTTGCTACATGATATATATACTTGCAGTGTGTATATTGTACATATTACATGTTGTTATGAAGGTGTCTGTTACTACATGATATATATACTTGCAGTGTGTATATTGTACATATTACATGTTGTTATGAAGGTGTCTGTTACTACATGATATATATACTTGCAGTGTGTATATTGTACATATTACATATTGTTATGAAGGTGTCTGTTACTACATTATATATATACTTGCAGTGTGTATATTGTACATATTACATATTGTTATGAAGGTGTCTGTTACTACATTATATATATACTTGCAGTGTGTATATTGTACATATTACATATTGTTATGAAGGTGTCTGTTACTACATGATATATATATACTTGCAGTGTGTATATTGTACATGTTGTTATGAAGGTGTCTGTTACTACATTATATATATACTTGCAGTGTGTATATTGTACATACTACATATTGTTATGAAGGTGTCTGTTACTACATTATATATATACTTGCAGTGTGTACATTGTACATATTACATATTGTTATGAAGGTGTCTGTTACTATATTATATATATACTTGCAGTGTGTATATTCTACATATTACATATTGTTATGAAGGTGTCTGTTACTACATTATATATATACTTGCAGTGTGTATATTGTACATATTACATATTGTTATGAAGGTGTCTGTTACTACATTATATATATACTTGCAGTGTGTATATTCTACATGTTGTTATGAAGGTGTCTGTTACTACATTATATATATACTTGCAGTGTGTATATTGTACATATTACATATTGTTATGAAGGTGTCTGTTACTACATTATATATATACTTGCAGTGTGTATATTGTACATATTACATATTGTTATGAAGGTGTCTGTTACTACATTTTATATATACTTGCAGTGTGTATATTGTACATGTTGTTATGAAGGTGTCTGTTACTACATTATATATACACTTGCAGTGTGTATATTGTACATATTACATATTGTTATGAAGGTGTCTGTTACTACATTATATATATACTTGTAGTGTGTATATTCTACATATTACATGTTGTTATGAAGGTGTCTGTTACTACATTATATATATACATGCAGTGTGTATATTGTACATATTACATATTGTTATGAAGGTGTCTGTTACTACATTATATATATACTTGCAGTGTGTATATTGTACATATTACATATTGTTATGAAGGTGTCTGTTACTACATTTTATATATACTTGCAGTGTGTATATTGTACATATTACATATTGTTATGAAGGTGTCTGTTACTACATGACATATATACTTGCAGTGTGTATATTGTACATATTACATATTGTTATGAAGGTGTCTGTTACTACATTATATATATACTTGTAGTGTGTATATTCTACATATTACATGTTGTTATGAAGGTGTCTGTTACTACATTATATATATACTTGCAGTGTGTATATTGTACATATTACATGTTGTTATAAAGGTGTCTGTTACGACATTATATATAAATATACTTGCAGTGTGTATATTGTACATATTACATAATGTTATGAAGGTGTCTGTTACTACATTATATATATACTTGCAGTGTGTATATTGTACATATTACATGTTGTTATGAAGGTGTCTGTATTTAAATCATTGTACATATTGCAAAAATTCGCAAAATACCGAGCACACCTTTTCACCTTCAACATTTGAGGATGAACAAAAACTGGATGACCCACAGATGACACAATCCACCTGGACCAACAACAACAACAACAAGAAGAAGAATAGGTGTTGTGTATGCAGTGTTTGTGTGGGAGTGTGAACAGTGTGGAGACAGGAAGTGGCACGAAGAGGTCCTGACTGTAACCTTAAGGCTGTCAGCTGAGCGTCGCCACAATCTGACTTCCTTGGCAGAGAAGAGGAATGAAAAGAAGATGGCGGCAGCGTATTGTCTGTGACAGGATAAAGAATCTCCTCTCCCACTGGCCCAGTAATCCTCCGGCGGGTAATTAAAAAGTATGTGCCACAGTCAAAATGAAAAAGGATGGAAATAAATAAATAAGAGGAAGGAAGAGAAAGTGAGTCTCGTGGGGATCCATTAAAGAATGTTTCTAGAATTGAGGTTAGGTGCATTGATCTCTGTCGAAGTTGGCACAGCTGAGAGTTAGCGCTTCCTGCCTGCGACTCTGACTCATTTCATGCATTATTCCAGTCAAATCTGCAAGGACTGCTCTCTTTTCCAGGAAAAAAAAAAACTATTGGCACCTGGTTCCGTTGTCAAATATGACATTTAAAGGCAGAGAGCGGGGAAATATGTTTTATTAAACTGTGGGCGGATTGAGGGGTGGAAATAATGTAAATAGTGCTATCAGTATAGTTCAGAAAATGATACACGTCTTATTTTCACGTATAAGCAGTGTTAGTGGGCATGGAAGTGCAGAAAGAAGACAGTAGGCAGGCACTAGGACCATGCTGTCACCCAGCCGGTATGGCAAGATTAGTCCATCCTATATATACTGTACAATAACAGCACTATTTATTTCTTTTAAAAAAGGGCTTCACTACACATCTTAAGGTACAACCTGGAGCACTGTGAACTATACATCAGATGAGTTGTTCATTTTGTTTTTTCTAAGTGTCAAAAAGTCAGAAATGTTTTTGTCAAAAAGTCGGGATTTTTTCGAAGTGTCAAAATGTCGGGATTTATCCTAAGTGTCAAAAAGTCGGAAAATGTTTTGTCAAAAAGGGGGGATTTTTTTCTAAGTGTCAAAAAGTCCAAAAAAAATTCTAAGTGTCAAAAAAATCTGGATTTTTCAAAGTGTCAAAAAGTCGAACTTTTTGGTCAAAAAGTCGTGATTTTTTCTAAGTGTCAAAAAGTTGGAAATGTTTTGGTCAAAAAGTCGTGATTTTTTTCTAAGTGTCAAAAAGTCTGAATTTTTTTCTAAGTGTCAAAAAATCAGGATTTTTCTAAGTGTTAAAAAGTCGGAAATTTTTTGGTCAAAAAGTTGTGATTTTTTCCAAGTGTCAAAAAGTCCAAAAAAAATTCTAAGTGTAAAAAAATCTCGATTTTTCTAAGTGTCAAAACGTCGGAAATGTTATTGTCAAAACGTCGGGATTTTTTTTATCAAAAAATCTGGATTTTTTTGTCTAAAAATCTGGATTTTTTGTCAAAAATCTGGATTTTTTGTCAAAAAGTCTGGATTTTTTTGTCAAAAAGTCTGGATTTTTTTGTCAAAAAGTCTGGATTTTTTTGTCAGAAAGTCTGGATTTTTTTTGTCAAAAAGTTTGGATTTTTTTGTCAAAAAGTCTGGATTTTTTTGTCAAAAATTCTGGATTTTTTTGTCAAAAATTCTGGATTTTTTTGTCAAAAAGTCTGGATTTTTTTTGTCAAAAAGTCTGGATTTTTTTGTCAAAAAATCTGGATTTTTTTTTGTCAAAAAGTCTGTCTTTTTTTGTCCAAAAATCTGGATTTTTTTTTGTCAAAAAGTCTGTCTTTTTTGTCAAAAAGTCTGGATTTTTTTGTCAAAAAATCTGGATTTTTTTTGTCAAAAAGTCTGGATTTTTTTGTCAAAAAGTCTGGATTTTTTTGTCAAAAAGTCTGGATTTTTTTGTCAAAAAGTCTGGATTTTTTTGTCAGAAAGTCTGGATTTTTTTGTCAAAAAGTTTGGATTTTTTTGTCAAAAAGTCTGGATTTTTTTGTCAAAAATTCTGGATTTTTTTGTCAAAAATTCTGGATTTTTTTGTCAAAAAGTCTGTCTTTTTTTTTTCAAAAAGTCTGTCTTTTTTTTTTCAGAAAGTCTGGATTTTTTTTTCAAAAAGTCTGGATTTTTTTGTCAAAAAGTCTGGATTTTTTTGTCAAAAAGTCTGGATTTTTTTTGTCAAAAAATCTGGATTTTTTTTGTCAAAAAGTCTGTCTTTTTTGTCAAAAAATCTGGATTTTTTTGTCAAAGAATCTGGATTGTTTTGTCAAAAAGTCTGGATTTTTTTGTCAAAAAGTCTGGATTTTTTCGTCTAAAAATCTGGAATTTTGTCAAAAAATCTGGATTTTTTGTCAAAAATCTGGATTTTTTGTCAAAAAGTCTGGATTTTTTTGTCAAAAAGTCTGGATTTTTTTGTCAAAAAGTCTGGATTTTTTGTCAGAAGGTCTGGATTTTTTGGTCAAAAAGTTTGGATTTTTTTGTCAAAAAGTCTGGATTTTTTTGTCAAAAATTCTGGATTTTTTTGTCAAAAAGTCTGGATTTTTTTGTCAAAAATTCTGGATTTTTTTGTCAAAAAGTCTGGATTTTTTTTCAGAAAGTCTGGATTTTTTTTTCAAAAAGTCTGGATTTTTTTGTCAAAAAGTCTGGATTTTTTGTCAAAAAGTCTGGAATTTTTTGTCAAAAAGTCTGGATTTTTTTGTCAAAAAATCTGGATTTTTTTTGTCAAAAAGTCTGTCTTTTTTTGTCAAAAAGTCTGGATTTTTTTGTCAAAAAATCTGGATTTTTTTTGTCAAAAAGTCTGTCTTTTTTTGTCAAAAAATCTGGATTTTTTTGTCAAAGAATCTGGATTGTTTTGTCAAAAAGTCTGGATTTTTTGTAAGTGTCAAAAAATCGGGATTTTTTGTAGGTGTCAAAAAATCTGGATTTTTTGTAAGTGTCAAAAAATCTGGATTTTTTCTAAGTGTCAAAAAATCGGGATTTTTTCCAAGTGTCAAAAAGTCGGAAATTTTTGTGTTAATTTTTGTCAAAAGTCATAAATACATAAATTACTACAAGTAAATAAATACTAATGTACATACAGAGTACAAATACATAAAGAGGACAATGGACGGGGAGGGGAGTGGACACTGGCTAATGACTGAATACAAGTACATAAATACTACAAGTACATAAAGAGTACAATGGGAGTGGACACTGGCTAATGACTGAATACAAGTACATAAATACTACAAGTACATAAAGAGTACAATGGGAGTGGACACTGGCTAATGACTGAATACAAGTACATAAATACTACAAGTACATAAAGAGTACAATGGGAGTGGACACTGGCTAATGACTGAATACAAGTACATAAATACTACAAGTACATAAGAGTACAATGGGAGTGGACACTGGCTAATGACTGAATACAAGTACATAAATACTACAAGTACATAAAGAGTACAATGGGAGTGGACACTGGCTAATGACTGGGTGCAACACACAGCATGTAATCTCTGCTTTCTATTTAGGGCTGAGCTTCAATGAATGTGTGAGCTGCAATGAATGTGTGAGCAATATGTGACTGCTCCTCGCTGTCATTAAATATGCAAATGAGCTGCGTCATGTGATGCAGTTTGTTCTCGCCGAGCATCTTATAAATCGGCGTTCACGCGCGGCGACGTGTGATGCAATCATCTTGCTTATCCTCCATGGACTGACTGTAATCACATGACTGTTATTGTGATGACTCATCTGACCTTCTCTGCATCTCCACTGTCGTCTGACGTCTCATCTCTGATGACATCGCCCGTCTTGTTCAAACGATGCAGGAGTCTAAATGTCTTCTCTGTCTTTGATTGAAGTCACGGATGAAGTCCTGATGCGGATCTACTTACAAGAAACTTGTTTTTTATGTTAGAAGGAACTATATTTGTGCCTGCCTGTGTCCCAATGTGTGCAAATCGAACTGTTATGCTTACGCTAGAATGCTAACACTTAGCATGTAGCAGGTATGACGTTGTATGACTTTGGGTTGAACAGTATTTAAATGAGCTGAAAAAGTTAGCATGTGTCACTTACCAAGTTGTAAGACTGTGGGGTAAACGGCTGCAAAATGAGCTTAAAAAGTTAGCATGTGTCACATACCAAGTTGTAAAACTCTGGGTAAACGGCTGCAAAATAAGATGAAAAAGTTAGCATGTGTCACATACAAGTTGTAAGACTTTGGGGTAAACAGTCGCAAATGAGCTGAAAAAGTTAGCATGTGTCCGATACCAAGTTGTAAGACTCTGGGGTAAACGGTTGCAAATGAGCTAAAAAATTTAGCATGTGTAAGATACCAAGTTATAAGACTCTGGGGTAAACGGCTGCAAAACAAGCTTATAAAAGTTAGCATGTGTCACTTACCAAATTGTAAGACTCTGAGGTAAACGGCTGCAAAACTAACTTAAAAAGTTAGCATGTGTCACATACCATATTGTAAGACTCTGAGGTAAACGGCTGCAAAAGTAACCTAAAAAGTTAGCATGTGTCACATACCAAGTTGTAAGACTTTGGGGTAAAACAGTCGCAAAATGAGCTGAAAAAGTTAGCATGTGTCCGATACCAAGTTGTAAGACTCTGGGTAAACGGTTGCAAATGAGCTAAAAAATTTAGCATGTGTAAGATACCAAGTATAAGACTCTGGGGTAAACGGCTGCAAAACAAGCTTAAAAAGTTAGCATGTGTCACTTACCAAATTGTAAGACTCTGAGGTAAACGGCTGCAAAACTAACTTAAAAAGTTAGCATGTGTCACATACCATATTGTAAGACTCTGAGGTAAACGGCTGCAAAAGTAACCTAAAAAGTTAGCATGTGTCACATACCAAGTTGTAAGACTTTGGGGTAAACGGCTGCAAAACGAGCTGAAAAAGTTAGCACGTGTCACATACTGTACCAAGTTATAGGACTCTGAGGTAGACGGCTGCAAAATGAGCTGAAAAAAGTGAGCATGTGTCACATACCAAGTTATAAGACTCTGGGGTAAACGGTTGCAAATGAGCTAAAAAGTTAGCATGTGTCACATACCAAGTTGTAAGACTCTGGGGTAAACGGCTGCAAAACAAGCTGAAAAAGTTAGCATGTTCACATACCAAGTTGTAAGACTTTGGGGTAAACGGCTGCAAAACGAGCTGAAAAAGTTAGCACGTGTCACATACCAAGTTGTAAGACTCTGGGGTAAACGGCTGCAAAACAAGCTGAAAAAGTTAGCATGTGTCACATACCAAGTTGTAAGACTTTGGGGTAAACGGCTGCAAAACAAGCTGAAAAAGTGAGCATGTGTCACATACCAAGTTATAAGACTCTGGGTAAACGGTTGCAAACGAGCTAAAAAAGTTAGCATGTGTCACATACCAAGTTGTAAGACTCTGGGGTAAACGGCTTTCAAAACGAGCTGAAAAGGTTAGCATGTGTCACATACCAAGTTGTAAGACTCTGGGGTAAACGGCTGCAAAACGAGCTGAAAAAGTTAGCATGTGTCACATACCAAGTTGTAAGACTCTGGGGTAAACGGTTGCAAATGAGCTAAAAAAGTTAGCATGTGTCAGATACCAAGTTATAAGACTCTGGGGTAAACGGTAGAAAATTTTGTTTAAAAAGTTAGCATGTGTCACATACCGTACCAAGTTATAGGACTCTGGGTTAAATGGCTGCAAAATGAGCTGGAAAAAGTTAGCATGCGACCCCTACCAAGTTGTAAGACTCTGAGGTAAACGGCTGAAACATTTTCTAAAAAAGTTAACATGTGTCACATACCAAGTTGTAAGACTCTAGGGTAAACGGTTGCAAAATAAGCTAAAAAAGTTAGCATGTGTCAGATACCAAGTTGTAAGACTCTGGGGTTAACGGATGCAAAATGAGCTAAAAAGAAAAGTTAGCTAACTAGTTAGCTAGTTTCTATACTTGAACAGTTACGATTGGATGACAACCGAGGGAGAAGAATGATGACAAAAACAGAAGAATTTCCAGGAAAAACTGGAATTCCTGGTAATCTGGGACAATTGGGAAGACAAACCAATGTAAGTCAAGGTGTCCTGGTCAAGCCGAACGTTTTGATACACAAACAGTTCCAATTGGATGAAAACTGTGGGAGTAGAAGTGATAAATAAAACCGAAAAAGGATGGAAATGGAGGTATGATGGTAATGAATTGAACATTATTTGGTGTACAACAACATATTTGTGACTGACTTGTGGTGTGCACACGAGTATTAATGTTGAAAGTTTTGTGGCGATCAGACAGAAGTTTGGTGCCTTCCTTCGCAATTTATCATCACCCGTCAGTCGAGTATCGGTCATTTTTGTTATGATCCATTTCCCGGATCATAGTTTGTTTAGGTTTATTTAGGTTTTTGATTCACCAGTGGTTTAAGTTCTGTTTCAGCACCCCTGTTTTGTGTTTCTTGGTTGTCATGGCTGCTGATTGTTTTCACCTGCCTCTGATTAGTGTTCGGGACGCTCACCTGTTCCCGGGCACTAATCAGAGAGCTATTTAGTCCCGTCTGTCGCTTCACTCAGTCTGGTGCTTTTGTTTGCTTCTATGCAACAAGTGACGTTGTCTATCCTTTACATCCTTGAGCTAAGTTTTGCCTTATGCTTGTCTTGTTAGCTCTCCCGTTAGCTCCCCGTGCTTTGTTTGTTTGTTCCTGCCTTATTTATAGAATGAATCACTGTCTAACCTGCACGTTTGTCTCCTGAGTTCCTGCTGCAATCTTGGAAGAACAATCCGCGCATCACCATGCGTCCAATTTTAATCGCAACTCATTCGGAGGACTTTCCTAAAGCATCACCCATGTTTTTGGCCTAAAAATGGTCGACGGAAACCAACGTGGCCGACTTCCCGTTTGTTTCCAAATATGGGTTTGGGAGACTTCTACGTGACAGACGTCTCCAGCAATCTCCGTGACGATACGTGAATCTGGTAGCAGGGGTTAGTTCCTTCAAATATTCAAGGCGGTGCTAGAGAGTAATCTGCCACACCAGAGTCCGTTTGGAGAGACTGGAGGAGATGTGGATGAAGAGACAGGGCTGCGGAGTTTGGAGTGACTGGAGGAGATGCGGATGAAGAGACAGAGCTGCGGAGTTTGGAGAGACTGGAGGAGATGTGGATGAAGAGACAGGGCTGCGGAGTTTGGAAAGACTGGAGGAGATGTGGATGAAGAGACAGAGCTGCGGAGTTTGGAGAGACTGGAGGAGATGGGGATGAAGAGACAGAGCTGCGGAGTTTGGAGAGACTGGAGGAGATGGGGATGAAGAGACAGAGATGCGGAGTTTGGAGAGACTGGAGGATATGTGGATGAAGAGACAGGGCTGCGGAGTTTGGAGAGACTGGAGGAGATGGGGATGAAGAGACAGAGCTGCGGAGTTTGGAGAGACTGGAGGAGATCGGGATGAAGAGACAGAGCTGCGGAGTTTGGAAAGACTGGATGAGATGTGGATGAAGAGACAGGGCTGCGGAGTTTGGAGAGACTGGAGGAGATGGGGATGAAGAGACAGAGCTGCGGAGTTTGGAGAGACTGGAGGAGATGGGGATGAAGAGACAGAGCTGCGGAGTTTGGAGAGACTGGAGGAGATCGGGATGAAGAGACAGGGCTGCGGAGTTTGGAGAGACTGGAGGAGATGTGGATGAAGAGACAGGGCTGCGGAGTTTGGAAAGACTGGAGGAGATGTGGATGAAGAGACAGAGCTGCGGAGTTTGGAGAGACTGGAGGAGATGTGGATGAAGAGACAGGGCTGCGGAGTTTGGAAAGACTGGAGGAGATGTGGATGAAGAGACAGAGCTGCGGAGTTTGGAGAGACTGGAGGAGATGTGGATGAAGAGACAGAGCTGCGGAGTTTGGAGAGACTGGAGGAGATGTACATGAAGAGACAGAGCTGCGGAGTTTGGAGAGACTGGAGGAGATGTGGATGAAGAGACAGAGCTGCAGAGTTTGGAGAGACTGGAGGAGATGTGGATGAAGAGACAGAGCTGCGGAGTTTGGAGAGACTGGAGGAGATGTGGATGAAGAGACAGAGCTGCGGAGTTTGGAAAGACTGGAGGAGATGGGGATGAAGAGACAGGGCTGCAGAGTTTGAGTTAGGGTTAGGTGAGGAAGTTACAGACATGGCGACGAGCAAGATGAAGAAATACGCTTGCAAGTTCCAAAACGAATGGAAACAAGAATTTCAGTTCATCCAGGACAGTTCGAAGGGGAAAGGGTATGTAATTATGTTGCCTGTACATTTTGTTGAACTGACTTCTCCATTGAACACGGTGGCCGAAATGACATACTCAGTCATTAACGGAGAGCGAAGCACATGGCGGCGGCAGCGCAGCACCGTTCACAGCCCAGTATTATGGGCCACCTCGCAAAATGGAGACCCGATGGTGTAACATATGCCGAGACAAAGAGTAGATGATTGTTGTGTGTGTATATGTGTAAATAAATGAACACTAAAATTCAAGTATTTCTTTTATTTATATATATAATAAAATATATATATATATATATATATATATATATATATATATATATATATATATATATATATATATATATATATATATATATATATATATATATATATATATATATATACATATATATATATATATATATATATATATATATATATATATATATATATATATATATATAGCTAGAATTCACTGAAAGTCAAGTATTTTATATATTATATATATATATATATATATATATATATATATATATATATATATATATATATATATATGAAATACTTGAGTTGGTGAATTCTAGCTGTAAATTTACTCCCCTCTTAACCACGCCCTTAACCACAACCCCCACCCCACCCCTGACCACGCCCCCCACACCCCACCTCCCGGTTGGCAAGTATGGAATAAAGTGACGGAAATTAACCCTGTGCAGAAATTGACATTTTTACATTGTATTATTCATCAGGAAGTGTTGTGTGAGACAGTGTTAAAAATGAATCAGGTTGTTTATCAGAGCGAAAGCGTTAAATCATAGACAATTTGTTGCACTTTTGGAGGAAAATGAGAGCGAACATGGTGACATAAGCTACCACAGCAACGTCAGGTGGCTTAGCCTGGGAAAAGTTCTGAAAAGTGTCTGGGACCTTAGAGACCAGGGGCCGTACTTATCAAGCTTCTTAGAGTGCCATTTTACACTTAAGTCCTGAGAATTTGCGAAATTTAGTCCTACTCTCAAACTTAAGAATAAAAGCTTTTTATCAACGTTCTTAAGTCTAAGAATCACTCCTACTCTCCACGATATTTAAGAGACCTTCAGAGGTGTCTTAAGTGGTTAGGAGTTGCCAGCAGGGGATGGCACTGAGGCGAGAGAGACGTGCGCCAACGTTCAGGGAACGGAACAATGTTTTTTGTTTTTTTTGATGACGAGCAGCTGATCAAACGGTATCGTTTAGACAGAGCGGATATTATTTTTGTCACAGATTTAATACTTTTCGATTCCTTGTTGATTTCTGCATGTGTCTGCAGTGGGCTAGTATATATAGAGCCACCCACACCAGTTTCAAATTAGTTGCCTAATTAATGAATTGGAAAGAAAATGTTATGAGAGTAGCGTATGTGTGTGGCCGTGAGGTGAGTGACGTCAGTGAGTGTGTGGGCGAGAGAAGAGAGGGAGCGGTAGCGTGAGTGCCGGCGGGGACTAGTTTGTTTTGTATTATTTTGTAGTTTATTGTCAAAATATACACTCCCATTGTCCACTTCAATATTTCCAAGATATTTCTTTATTCTTAGACAAGGGATTCCCTTCTGTGATTGGTCATTTCTATGGACACAGAAATGACGTCACCTAAAATTGCGTTTACGGCACATAGTAATGTCGTAATTCAGCTCTGAGTGTGACACTTAAGATTCAGTCCTACACTTCGCTGAAAGTGTGAGTAAGACGCTTGATAACTAACTTTTAAGTGCAGCTTTCAGCCAAGAATTTATTTACTCTTAAGTCAACTCTTAGCAGACTTCTTAGGAGTCATTCTAAGAAGCTTGATAAGTACGGCCCCAGATTCAGAATTTCTGTGGGAAGAAAGGACATGACATCCCAGAACTTTCAGATGAAGACAGGGTGGCAGACCTGGGATTGGCCGTGGATGTGACTGCACTCATGAACCAACTGAATGTCAAACTGCAGCGCAAGGGCCTTTTTGTGCATGAGATGTACAGTGCAGTGACGGCTTTCAGGAGAAAGTTGCCGCTTCTCTCAAGCCAAGTGAAGGACAACATTCTGACCCACTTGCCAACACTAAAAGAAGCCACAAGATGAGCCGATCACCTCCACAAATAAGCAAGTTAGAAGCCCTGCATGGAGAGTTTTCGAGGCCATTTCAAGATTTCAAAACTATTGAGTGAAATGCACATGGTTTCTTCTCCCTTCAACTGCAGTGTGGACAATGCACCAAGCCATGTTCAGATGGAGCTCATTGACCTGCAGTCTGACCTACTTCTGGCCGAGCACTTCAGGTCAGTCTCGTTGTTGGATTTTTACTCCTCCCTCAAAGAGGAGAACTTTCCACACCTGAGGAGGCATGCTCAGAGGATTCTGGTCCTCTATGTATGTGAACAGACATTTTCTGTGATGAAGTTCAACAAATCCAAACACAGATCCTCTATCACTGATGAGCACCTCTCAGCTGTCCTTCGCATAGCCACCTCAGACATTCAGCCAGATTTCAATGCCCTTGTTCAAGCCCAGAACAGACTGGATTATTCGCACTGAAGAGGTCAAATGAGGTGGAAAACCTAACAAGTTATTGTTTGTTGTATTGCAGTATTTCTATAAACTTGTTAAGTTGTTTGTTCTTTTTCCTTGTTTGTGGAACAAAGTTAAAGGCCTACTAAAATGAATTGTTTTTATTTAAACGGGGATAGCAGATCCATTCTATGTGTCATACTTGATCATTTCGTGATATTGCCATATTTTTGCTGAAAGGATTTAGTAGAGAGCAACGACGATAAAGTTCGCAACTTTTAGCGTGACGTCGCAGGAGGAAGGATTCCTCACAATTCCCCGTTGTTTACAATGGAGCGAGAGAGATTCGGACCGAGAAAGCAACGATTACCCCATTAATTTGAGCGAGGATGAAAGATTCGTGGATGAGGAACGTTAGAGTGAAGAACTAGAGAGGCAGTGCAGGGTGTATCTTTTTTCGCTCTGACCGTAACTTAGGTACAAGCTGGCTCATTGGATTCCACACACTCTCCTTTTTCTATTGTGGATCACGGATTTGTATTTTAAACCACCTGGGATACTATATCCTCTTGAAAATGAGAGTCGAGAACGCGAAATGGACATTCACAGTGACTTTTATCTCCACGACAATACATCAGCGAAGCTCTTTAGCTACTGAGCTAACGTGATAGCATCTGGCTCAAATGCAGATAGAAACAAAATAAATAAATCCCTGACTGGAAGGATAGACAGAAGATCAACAATACTATTAAACCATGGACATGTAACTACACGGTTAATAATTCTCAGCCTGGCAAAGCTTAACACTGCTGTTGCTAACGACGCTGAAGCTAACTTAGCAACTTAGCAACCGGACCTCACAGAGCTATGATAAAAACATTAGCGCTCCACCTACGCCAGCCAGCCCTCATCTGCTCATCAACACCCGTGCTCACCTGCGTTTCAGCGATCGACGGCGCGACGAAGGACTTCACCCGATCACAGATGCGGTTGGCGGCTAGCATCGGCTAGCGCGTCTGCTATCCAAGTAAGTACTCCTGGTTGTGTTGCTGCAGCCAGCCGCTAATACACCGATCCCACCTACAACTTTCTTCTTTGCAATCTCCATTGTTCATTAAAGGCCTACTGAAAGCCACTACTAGCGACCACGCAGTCTGATAGTTTATATATCAATGATGAAATCTTATCATTGCAACACATGCCAATACGGCCGGGTTAACTTATAATGTGCAATTTTAAAATTCCCGCCACACTTCCGGTTGAAAAACTCCTTTGGATATGATTTATGCGCGTGACGTCACAAAATGCACGGAAGTGTTTGGGCCCTATTGGACACATTACACAAAGCTCTGTTTTCTTCGACAAAATTCCACAGTATTCTGGACATCTGTGTTGGTGAATCTTTTGCAATTTGTTTAATGAACAATGGAGGCTGCAAAGAAGAACGTTGTAGGTGGGATCGATCTGTGTCTTAGCGACTAAGTACAATACTTACAGCAACACAACAAGGACTACTTACCCTGATAGAAGACGCCTAGCTGATGCTTGCCGCCAAACCCACGGATGAAGTCCTTCGTCGCGCCGTTGATCGCTGGAACGCAGGTGAGCACGGCTGTTGATGGGAAGATGAGGGCTGGCTGGCGTAGGTGGAGCGCTAATGTTTTATCATAGTTCTGTGAGGTCCGGTTGCTAAGTTGCTAAATTGGCCTTAGCGTCGTTAGCAACAGCATTGTTAAGCCTTACCAGGCTGAGAATTTTTAACTGTGTAGTTACATGTACATGGTTTAATAGTATTGTTGATCTTCTGTCTATCCTTCCAGTCAGGGGTTTATTTATTTTGTTTCTATCTTCATTTGAGAACGATGCTATCACGTTAGCTCAGTAGCTAAGTGTGTCACCGATGTATTGTCGTGGAGATAAAAGTCACTGTGAATGTTCATTTCGCGTTCTCGTCTCTCATTTTCAAGAGGATATAGTATCCCAGGTGGTTTAAAATACAAATCCGTGATCCACAATATAAAAAGGAGAGTGTGGAATCCAATGAGCCAGCTTGTACCTAAGTTACGGTCAGAGCGAAAAAAGATACGTCCATCACTGCCTCTCAAGTCCTTCACTGTAACGTTCCTCATCTACGAATCTTTCATCCTCGCTCAAATTAATGGGGTAATCATCACTTTCTCGGTCCGAATCTCTCTCGCTCCATTGTAAACAACGGGGAATTGTGAGGAATACTAGCTCCTGTGACGTCACGCTACTTCCGCTACAGGCAAGGCTTTTTTTTATCAGCCAGCAAAAGTTGCGAACTTTATCGTCGATTTTCTCTACTAAATCCTTTCAGCAAAAATATGGCAATATCGCGAAATGATCAAGTATGACACATAGAATGGATCTGCTATTCCCATTTAAATTTTAAAAAAATCATTCCAGTAGGCCTTTAAACAAATTGCAAAAGATTCACCAACACAGATGTCCAGAATACTGTGGAATTGTTCGATGAAAACAGAGCAGTTTGTATGGTGACACATTGGGTACGAATACTTCCGTTACCGTCGTGACGTCACGCGCATACGTCATCATACATAGACGTTTCCAACCAGAAGTTTAGCGG
Organism: Entelurus aequoreus; assembly: GCF_033978785.1. Taxonomy (NCBI): domain Eukaryota; kingdom Metazoa; phylum Chordata; class Actinopteri; order Syngnathiformes; family Syngnathidae; genus Entelurus; species Entelurus aequoreus. Next base: position 49,677,802 of record NC_084749.1, read on the forward strand.
GAAATTAAAAATGTCACTTTATAAGTTAACCCGGCCGTATTGGCATGTGTTGCAATGTTAAGATTTCATCATTGATATATAAACTATCAGACTGCGTGGTCGCTAGTAGTGGCTTTCAGTAGGCCTTTAAAGTGTGAACAAGTTAAAAACAAATTGCAGTGATTCAATGATTGTTTTTGTTTTCTTATTTCAATTTCACATAGCCTAATATGAATATTTAAGGATTAAGAGTTTAAATAATAACATCAAAAGCAACATGCTTTTGTATAAAGTTAAGTTAGGTTAAATCAGGGGTCGGCAACCCGCAGCTCTAGAGCCGCATGTGGCTCTTTAGCGCCGCCCTAGTGGCTCTCTGAAGCTTTTTCAAAAATGTATGAAAAATGGAAAAAGATGAGGGGGAAAAAAATACATTTTTTGTTTTAATATGGTTTCTGTAGGAGGACAAACATGACACAAACCTCCCTAATTGTTATAAAGCACACTGTTTATATTAAACATGCTTCACTGATTCGAGTATTTGGCGAGCGCCGTTTTGTCCTACTAATTTTGGCGGTCCTTGAACTCACCTTAGTTTGTGTCCATGTATAACTTTCTCCGACTTTCTAGGACGTGTTTTATGCCACTTCTTTTTCTGTCTCATTTTGTCCACCACACTTTTAACGTGCGTGAATGCACAAAGGTGAGTTTTGTTGATGTTATTGACTTGTGTGGAGTGCTAATCAGACATATTTGGTCACTGCATGACTGCAAGCTAATCGATGCTAACATGCTATTTAGGCTAGCTGTATGTACATATTGCATCATTATGCCTCGTTTGTAGCTATATTTGAGCTCATTTAGTTCCCTTTAAGTCATCTCAATTCAATGTATATCTCATGACACACTATCTGTATGTAATATGGCTTTTAATTTGTTGCGGCTCCAGACAGATTTGTTTTTGTATTTTTGCTCCAATATGGCTCTTTCAACATTTTGGGTTGCCGACCCCTGGGTTAAATGGAATTATTATTATTATTATTTATTTTACGGTATATCAAAAATAATATCGAGCAAAATTTAACTGAAATATTGTCGATGTGGCCCTCCAGCAGTGCTCGGGTTGCTCATGCGGCCCCCGGTACAAATTAATTGCCCACTCCTGTCCTAGGACGTAAAGCTAATTATTGCATGACGTCCCCTCAGTAACGAAGCTTCATGAATGTTCTCATCAAGACTCTTCACGTGTCTCAACTATTGGTGGATTGCAAACAGCTGGAAGCAGGTTCATCCTTCTTCTTCCAGCCGCAAACATTTAACAAACTGCAGTGACAGAAACACGGAGTGTTTGGCGCCAGTGGGAGGAATCATTCTCCCCTCGCCGTGTTTGTGACATTCTCCGGCCCCGTGAATCCGAGAGGAAACAGAGCAGCCCCAAGTTGGGACTGAAGACTGGTAATCTTCAGTGAGCCGGGCAGTGACTGATGAACAATCTGACGCTTTGTGCCGGCAGTTTGCTCCCGCTGCTCCAAATGACTTCTGCTGGTGTGAACAAGGCTTTGCAGCAGAACTCCACTGCTTACCCGGCAGAAGGAACCGATGGGATGCCAATTGAGCAGCGTAAGCTGCTAGGATTTAGAAAAATGTACTTTCACTTGTGTCCTCAAAGTTGTTTGATGGATTCACTGTGTTGTGCGTCTTTAGGAGAAGGAAGGTGAAGGACCCAGATTCACCTTACTCAGTAAGTTCCTTCCAAACATCTGACCCCCTGTCCTTTCCACAGAGGGATATGTTTTAAAGGCCTACTGAAATGATTTTTTTTAATTTAAACGGGAATAGCAGATCCATTCTATGTGTCATACTTGATCATTTCGCGATATTGCCATATTTTTGCTGAAAGGATTTAATAGAGAAAATCGACGATAAAGTTCGCAACTTTTGCTCGCTGATAAAAAAAAGCCTTGCCTGTAGCGGAAGTAGCGTGACGTCACAGGAGCTAGTATTCCTCACAATTCCCCGTTGTTTACAATGGAGCGAGAGAGATTCGGACCGACAAAGTGATGATTACCCCATTAATTTGAGCCAGGATGAAAGATTCGTAGATGAGGAACGTTACAGTGAAGGACTTGAGAGACAGTGATGGACGTATCTTTTTTCGCTCTGACCGTAACTTAGGTACAAGCTGGCTCATTGGATTCCACACTCTCTCCTTTTTCTATTGTGGATCACAGATTTGTATTTTAAACCACCTGGGATACTATATCCTCTTGAAAATGAGAGTCGAGAACGCAAAATGGACATTCAGTGCCTTTTATCTCCACGACAATACATCGGTGAAATGCTTTAGCTACGAGCTAACGTGATAGCATCGTGCTTTAACTGCATATAGAAACAAAAAAATAAAGGATAGAAGGAAGGATAGATAGAAAATCAACAATACTATTAAACCGTGGACATGTAAATACACGGTTAATGCTTTCCAGGCTGGCGAAGGTTAACAATGCTGTGCTAACGACGCCATTGAAGCTAACTTAGCAACTTAGCAACGGGACCTCACAGAGCTATGCTAAAAACATTAGCTCTCCACCTACGCCAGCCAGCCCTCATCTACTCATCAACACCCGTGCTCACCTGCGTTCCAGCGATCGGCAGAAGGACGAAGGACTTCACCCGATGCGTTTGGCGGCCCGGAGACGTAGGAAGTCAAGGTGAGGTCGGCGGCTAGCGCGGCTAGCGCGGCTAGCGCGGCTAGCGCGGCTAGCGCTCCAACAAAGTCCTCCTGGTTGTGTTGCTGTAGTCCGCTGCTAATACACCGATCCCATCTACAACTGTCTTCTTTGCAGCCTTCATTGTTCATTAAACAAATTGCAAAAGATGTCCAGAATACTGTGGAATTATGAAATGAAAACAGAGCTTTTTGTATAGGATTCTACGGGTACCATAACTTCCGTTACTCGGACTTCGTCACGCGCATACGTCATCATACCGCGACGTTTCAGCCGGATATTTCCCGGGAAGTTTTAAAAGTCACTTTATAAGTTAACCTGGCCGTATTGGCATGTGTTGCAATGTTAAGATTTCATCATTGATGTATAAACTATCAGACTGCGTGGTCGCTAGTAGTAGGTTTCAGTAGGCCTTTAAGGGCAAATATAGAGGTACTGTGGCAACCGACTGACTGAGGTGCTAACATGAATCTTTTGACACCTCGCTCCAACTACCCGACCCTGCTTGAAGACAGTGTCCATCACCCTTGGACCAAAGAGCACCACAGTCAGTACGTGTCCAGGCACTCAAATAGTTTGGTTCTAAATAAGTCTTCCATGGAAACAGCTTAAAGGCCTACTGAAAGCCACTACTAGCGACCACGCAGTCTGATAGTTTATATATCAATGATGAAATCTTAACATTGCAACACATGCCAATACGGCCGGGTTAACTTATAAAGTGACATTTTAAATTTCCCGCAAACTTCCGGTTGAAAACGTCTATGTATGATGACGTATGCGCGTGACGTCAATGGTTGAAACGGAAGTATTGGTACCCCATTGAATCCAATACAAAAAAGCTCTGTTTTCATCTCAAAATTCCACAGTATTCTGGACATCTGTGTCGGTGAATCTTTTGCAATTTTTTTAATGAACAATGAAGACTGCAAAGAAGAAAGTTGTAGGTGGGATCGGTGTATTAGCGGCTGGCTGCAGCAACACAACCAGGAGGACTTTGACTTGGATAGCAGACGCGCTAGCCGACGCTAACCGCCGACCACACGGATGATCAGGTGAAGTCCTTCGTCCTTCCGTCGATCGCTGGAACGCAGGTGAGCACGGGTGTTGATGAGCAGATGAGGGCTGGCTGACGTAGGTGGAGCTCTAATGTTTTTATCATAGCTCTGTGAGGTCCCGTTGCTAAGTTAGCTTCAATGGCGTCGTTAGCAACAGCATTGTTAAGCTTCGCCAAGCTGGGAATTATTAACCGTGTATTTACATGTCCATGGTTTAATAGTATTGTTGATCTTTCCAGTCAGGGGCTTATGTATTTTGTTTGTATCTGCATTTGAGCCCAATGCTTTCACGTTAGCTCAGTAGCTAAAGAGCTTCGCCGATGTATTGTCGTGGAGATAAAAGTCACTGTGAATGTCCATTTCGCGTTTTCGACTCTCATTTTCAAGAGGATATAGGATCCGAGGTGGTTTGAAATACAAATCCGTGATCCACAATAGAAAAAGGAGAAAGTGTGGAATCCAACGAGCCAGCTTGTACCTAAGTTACGCTCAGAGCAAAAAAAGATACGTCCTGCACTGCACTCTAGTCCTTCACACTCACTTTCCTCATCCACAAATCTTTCATCCTCGCTCAAATTAATGGGGTAATCGTCGCTTTCTCGGTCCGAATCTCTCTCGCTGCATTGTAAACAATGTGTAGATGTGAGGAGTCCTTCCTCCGGTGACGTCACGCTACTTCCGGCAAGGCTTTTTTTTATCAGCGACCAAAAGTTGTGAACTTTATCGTCGATGTTCTCTACTAAATCCTTTCAGCAAAAATATGGCAATATCGCGAAATGATCAAGTATGACACATAGAATGGATCTGCTATCCCCGTTTCAATGAAAAAAATTCATTTCAGTCGGCCTTTAATCCGATCGGTTTTTGAAAAGTCAGACTAACACACCTGGATTATGCGATTGGAAATTAGATTTCTCGAGGGGGGGGTGTGCGGCCGGAGAGGAACCTTCGTATCGCGCATGCACCGGTCTCAAAGCGTGGGTTGTAAGCCGGAATGGCAAGCTTCCTCTGGAACTGTCTCAGTCGAGGCATGAACGGTCTTTTCCTGCAATCTATAGAACCCTTTTGAATGAACTCCGAGATGATCTCTGTCCGATTATTCTATCAATATTACAAATAATGGTGCCTTCACAGATGTGTAAGTTACCCATGTCTTGGCCACTAATACACCCCCATACCATCACACATGCTGCCTTTTACACTTTGTCCCTAGAACAATCCGGATGGTTCTTTTCCTCTTTGGTCCGGAGGACACGACGTCCACAGTTTCCAAAAACAATTTGAAATGTGGACTCGTCAGACCACAGAACACTTTCCCACTTTGCATCAGTCCATCTTAGATGAGCTCGGGCCCAGCGAAGCCAACGGCGTTTCTGGGTGTTGTTGATAAATGGCTTTGGCTTTGCAAAGTACCGTTTTAACTTGCACTTACAGATGTAGCGACCAACTGTAGTTACTGACAGGGGGTTTCTGAAGTGTTCCTGAGCCCATGTGGTGATGTCCTTTACACACTGATGTCGCAGTACCGCCTGAGGGATCGAAGATCACAACCTTGCCACTTACGTGCAGTGATATCTCCAGATTCTCTGAACTTTTTGATGATATTACGGAGCGTAGATGGTGAAATCCCTAAATTCCTTGTTGAGAAATGTTGTTCTTCAACAATTTGCTCAGGCATTTGTTGACAAAGTGGTGACCCTCGCCCCGACTGAGCATTTCATGGAAGCTGCTTTTACACCCAATCATGGCACCCACCTGTTCCCAATTAGCCTGTCCACCTGTGGGATGTTCCAAATAAGCCTTTGACGAGAATTCCTCAACTTTCTCAGTCTTTTTTGCCACTTGTGCCAGCTTTTTTTAAACATGCTGCAGGCATCAAATTCCAAATGAGCTAATGTTTGCAAAAATGAACAACGTTTTTCAGTTCCAACGTTAAATATCTTGTCTTTGAAGTCTATTCAATTGAATACAAGTTCAAAAGGATTTGTTTTATTCTCTTTTTATTTAGCATTCACACAACGTGACAACTTCACTGCTTTTGTAGTTTGTACATAAGAAGTTGGCTCCTCCCCCTCGAAAAGCGGCTTTGTCTTGATTTGTTTCATTGGGGGGAAAAAAACAAACGTGATAAAGAAGCAACAGGAGACGATTCGTTTGTGTTTCAAAACATCTTTCTTTGTTGTTTGCACATTTTTTTTGCTCACTTTTTGCAGATGCGTCAAGGCCAATTGTGCACATTTGACAATTCGTGAAGGAAGAGATGAAACAATAATGTCGTGTTTTAACATCGTTTCCATGTTGTTTGTCGACTGACAGCGACGTGAAAAGGAGCCAGAATGTTCCGGGAGAACGGAGGCAATCATCTTCTCGTATTCGTCTCATTGCTTCATTTAATTTTGTTTTGACGTTTCTGTCCAAGCAAGACATGAGATGCAAATAAGCTCTGCATCAGCCGCTGTTTATCCTTCTCAATATTCTACATTGGAGTTGGGCAAATGGAAACATCCTCTGACACGTCCAATTGAAGGCAGGATAAATCACGTACCACCGCAGAAACGCCACAAATATTCAAATATAGAAATAGTCTATGAAGAATAAAACCATCAAAACACTCACATGGTTTTACTAATCAGTTTGCACGTCAACGCAAAATACTGAAGCATTTCCAGGTCGTGGTTATGTTGTAGTGGCCAGGTGACAACTGTAATGTCCTGTAATCTACAGTAGAACACACTTAACTACTACATTAGGTCAAATAAGTGTAAAGGTGACTATAGGAATGTTGTTTTCATGTTTAGAGGGCTCTAATTGTGTTATTAACTAAAAAACTGTTTTTGTAGGCTTTAACTCTGAAAATATTGGATTTAATAATAATACTCCTGATACTCCCTCCACACCCCTGATTGTAAATAATGTAAAATGTGATTATCTTGTGTGATGACTGTATTATGATGATAGTATATATGATAGTATATATCTGTATCATGAATCAATTTAAGTGGACCCCGACTTAAACAAGTTGAAAAACTTATTGGGGTGTTACCATTTAGTGGTCAATTGTACGGAATATGTACTTCACTGTGCAACCTACTAATAAAAGTCTCAATCAATCAATACTTCCAGGAAATTAATTAATCGCGGTCATTTCTAAAATTAATTCGCCGCGATAAATGAAGGAGGACTTTTGCTTCTGTCATAGTTGTCCCACATTGAAGGTTTATTTCTGTCTCCAGGAGCGCTGACTGAACTCACCTGCCTCTGATTAGTGATCAGGAAACTAATGACTGCTAATCAGAAAGCTTTATATGCCAGTGTCGCCCTGCCTTTGTCGCGGCACCGATGCTAGCTAGCCTTGTGCTGCTGTTACGTTTCTTGTAAAAAAAAAATGTCTGATTCTCGATTGCATTTAGTGCAAAACAAGATTCTGGTGAAAGATGTGGTCGGAGTTTGGAATATTTAGACTGCTGTGGTTGAGTTAAGAATTGCGATTATTATTTGTAACGATTTTTAATCAATTCAAAAAAATTAATTTTGAATGATTTATTTTATTTTTGTTAATCTGTCCTGTCTAGCCATTCAGACAAATCATATTGTTGATGTATATATATATACATGTATGCATGTATGTACATACATGTATGTATATATGTATGTATATATGTATATACATGTATGTATATATGTATGCACATGTATGTATATATGTATGTATATATGTATATACATGTATGTATATATGTATGTACATGTATGTATATATGTATGTATATATGTATATACATGTATATATATATATATATATATATACATATATATATATATATATATATATATATATATATATATATATATATATATATATATATATATATATATATATATATATATATATATATATATATATATATATATATATATACATGTATATATGTATATATACATGTACAGTATGCATGTATGTATATACATGTATGCATAGATGTGTATATACATGTATATATATATATATATATATATATATATATATATATATATATATATATATATATATATATATATATATATATGTATATATATACATGTATATACATGTATGCATGCATGTATATATACATGTATGTATATATGTATGTATGTATATATACATGTATGCATGCATGTATATATACATGTATGTATATATATATGTATGTATATATACATGCATGCATAGATTTATATATACATGTATATACATGTATGTATATATGTATATATATATATATATGTATATACATGTATGCATGCATGTATGCAGAAAAAGTTATATTAGGTTAATTTCTGATGTAAAAGTTGCATGAATGCACAACAGACAGTTCAATGGTGCAAAGAAGAGGATTCCTTGTTCAGGTGTGGCCTGCAGGTGTATCTTGAAGAAATATGGTGCAGGAGATGTGCTGATCCTCAAAGGATGTTTCCACCTTCCTCCTCAGCGCCTCCAGGACAGGACTTGGCAGTTGTCCTGTCGTTTGGAACTCTGCCTTGCTTTCTCTATCTCTCCTTGAAAAGACACTCCTGGAGTTCAGGACGAGATCCAAACCTGCTTTTGCTGCTCAACATCTGAACTTTTTCAAAAAAAAAAGTGTATTCCTGAAGGCATTCGGAACATTACATAAATACTTCACAAGACCTTTAATGGAGAACAATAACAGATTACTTTAACGGTGTAACACATACCCTTGAAAAAAGTCTGAAAACGTTGAGGCCGAGAGCAAACAAGCAATTGGTGTACAATAGTAATGTGTAGAAGTCCACAGAAAAGTCGTTCAACATCTGAATTATATATATACAGTATATATATATATATATATATATATATATATATATATATATATATATATATATATATATATATATATATATATAATATAAATATATATATATATATATATATATAGTTATATATATATATATATATATATATATATATATATATATATATATATATATATATATATATATATATATATATATATATATATATATAAATATAAATATAAATATATATATATATATATATATATATTTATATATATATATATATATATATATATATATATATATATATATATATATATATATATATATATATATATATATATATATATATATATATATATATATATATATATATATATATATATATATATATATATATATATATATATATATATATATATATATATATATATATATATATATATATATATATATATATATATGTATATATATATATATATATATATGTATATATATATATATATATATATATATATATATATATATATATATATATATATATATATATATATATATACATACAATCGAGGTTGCAGAATCAGAAAATGAAAGCAACAACTAGTCCCGATGAGAGCAACAACTAGTCCCGATGAAAGCAACAACTAGTCCCGATGAAAGCAACAACTAGTACAGATGAAAGCAACAACTAGTACAGATGAAAGCAACAACTAGTCCTGATGAAAGCAACAACTAGTACAGATGAAAGCAACAACTAGTCCTGATGAAAGCAACAACTAGTCCCAATGAAAGTAACAACTAGTACAGATGAAAGCAACAACTAGTCCTGATGAAAGCAACAACTAGTCCCGATGAAAGTAACAACTAGTACAGATGAAAGCAACAACTAGTCCTGATGAAAGCAACAACTAGTCCCTATGAAGTCAACAACTAGTCCCGAGGAAAGTAACAACTAGTACAGATGAAAGCAACAACTAGTCCCGATGAAAGCAACAACTAGTCCTGATGAAAGCAACAACTAGTCCTGATGAAAGCAACAACTAGTCCCAATGAAAGCAACAACTAGTCCCGATGAAAGCAACAACTAGTCCAGATGAAAGCAACAACTAGTCCCGATGAAAACAACAACTAGTCCAGATGAAAGCAACAACTAGTCCAGATGAAAGCAACAACTAGTCCTGATGAAAACAACAACTAGTCCCGATGAAAGCAACAACTAGTCCAGATGAAAGCAACAACTAGTCCCGATGAAAGCAACAACTAGTCCCGATGAATGCAACAACTAGTCCCGATGAAAGCAACAACTAGTCCTGATGAAAGCAACAACTAGTCCCGATGAAAACAACAACTAGTCCCGATGAAAGCAACAACTAGTCCTGATGAAAGCAACAACTAGTCCCGATGAAAGCAACAACTAGTCCAGATGAAAGCAACAACTAGTCCTGATGAAAACAACAACTAGTCCCAATGAAAGCAACAACTAGTCCAGATGAAAGCAACAACTAGTCCTGATGAAAACAACAACTAGTCCTGATGAAAGCAACAACTAGTCCCGATGAAAGCAACAACTAGTCCAGATGAAAGCAACAACTAGTCCCGATGAAAGCAACAACTAGTCCAGATGAAAGCAACAACTAGTCCCGATGAAAACAACAACTAGTCCCGATGAAAGCAACAACTAGTCCTGATGAAAGCAACAACTAGTCCCGATGAAAACAACAACTAGTCCCGATGAAAGCAACAACTAGTCCTGATGAAAGCAACAACTAGTCCCGATGAAAGCAACAACTAGTACAGATGAAAGCAACAACTAGTCCTGATGAAAGCAACAACTAGTCCAGATGAAAGCAACAACTAGTCCCGATGAATGCAACAACTAGTCCCGATGAAAACAACAACTAGTCCTGATGAAAGCAACAACTAGTCCCGATGAAAGCAACAACTAGTCCAGATGAAAGCAACAACTAGTCCCGATGAAAGCAACAACTAGTCCAGATGAAAGCAACAACTAGTCCCGATGAAAACAACAACTAGTCCCGATGAAAGCAACAACTAGTCCTGATGAAAGCAACAACTAGTCCCGATGAAAACAACAACTAGTCCTGATGAAAGCAACAACTAGTCCTGATGAAAGCAACAACTAGTCCCGATGAAAGCAACAACTAGTACAGATGAAAGCAACAACTAGTCCTGATGAAAGCAACAACTAGTCCAGATGAAAGCAACAACTAGTCTCGATGAATGCAACAACTAGTCCCGATGAAAGCAACAACTAGTCCTGATTAAAGCAACAACTAGTCCAGATGAAAGCTACAACTAGTCCAGATGAAAGCAACAACTAGTCCTGATGAAAGTAACAACTAGTACAGATGAAAGCAACAACTAGTACAGATGAAAGCAACAACTAGTCCTGATGAAAGCAACAACTAGTCCTGATGAAAGCAACAACTAGTCCAGATGAAAGCAACAACTAGTCTCGATGAATGCAACAACTAGTCCCGATGAAAGCAACAACTAGTCCTGATTAAAGCAACAACTAGTCCAGATGAAAGCTACAACTAGTCCAGATGAAAGCAACAACTAGTCCTGATGAAAGCAACAACTAGTCCCGATGAAAGTAACAACTAGTACAGATGAAAGCAACAACTAGTACAGATGAAAGCAACATCTAGTACCGATGAAAGCAACAACTAGTCAAGATGAAACTAACTGAGTGAATGTAGAGCAGGGTTGGAGGTGTTTGACTTTGGGAGTGAGGCGTACCAAAGACAGTGTGTCAGGGTTGGAGGTGTTTGACTTTGGGAGTGAGGCGTACCAAAGACAGTGTGTCAGGGTTGGAGGTGTTTGACTTTGGGAGTGAGGCGTACCAAAGACAGTGTGTCAGGGTTGCAGGTGTTTGACTTTGGGAGTGAGGCGTACCAAAGACAGTGTGTCAGGGTTGGAGGTGTTTGACTTTGGGAGTGAGGCGTACCAAAGACAGTGTGTCAGGGTTGGAGGTGTTTGACTTTGGGAGTGAGGCGTACCAAAGACAGTGTGTCAGGGTTGCAGGTGTTTGACTTTGGGAGTGAGGCGTACCAAAGACAGTGTGTCAGGGTTGCAGGTGTTTGACTTTGGGAGTGAGGTGTACCAAAGACAGTGTGTCAGGGTTGCAGGTGTTTGACTTTGGGAGTGAGGCGTACCAAAGACAGTGTGTCAGGGTTGCAGGTGTTTGACTTTGGGAGTGAGGCGTACCAAAGACAGTGTGTCAGGGTTGCAGGTGTTTGACTTTGGGAGTGAGGCGTACCAAAGACAGTGTGTCAGGGTTGCAGGTGTTTGACTTTGGGAGTGAGGCGTACCAAAGACAGTGTGTCAGGGTTGCAGGTGTTTGACTTTGGGAGTGAGGCGTACCAAAGACAGTGTGTCAGGGTTGGAGGTGTTTGACTTTGGGAGTGAGGCGTACCAAAGACAGTGTGTCAGGGTTGGAGGTGTTTGACTTTGGGAGTGAGGCGTACCAAAGACAGTGTGTCAGGGTTGCAGGTGTTTGACTTTGGGAGTGAGGCGTACCAAAGACAGTGTGTCAGGGTTGCAGGTGTTTGACTTTGGGAGTGAGGCGTGCCAAAGACAGTGTGTCAGGGTTGGAGGTGTTTGACTTTGGGAGTGAGGCGTACCAAAGACAGTGTGTCAGGGTTGGAGGTGTTTGACTTTGGGAGTGAGGCGTACCAAAGACAGTGTGTCAGGGTTGCAGGTGTTTGACTTTGGGAGTGAGGCGTACCAAAGACAGTGTGTCAGGGTTGGAGGTGTTTGACTTTGGGAGTGAGGCGTACCAAAGACAGTGTGTCAGGGTTGCAGGTGTTTGACTTTGGGAGTGAGGCGTACCAAAGACAGTGTGTCAGGGTTGGAGGTGTTTGACTTTGGGAGTGAGGCGTACCAAAGACAGAGTGTCAGGGTTGGAGGTGTTTGACTTTGGGAGTGAGGCGTACCAAAGACAGTGTGTCAGGGTTGCAGGTGTTTGACTTTGGGAGTGAGGCGTACCAAAGACAGTGTGTCAGGGTTGGAGGTGTTTGACTTTGGGAGTGAGGCGTACCAAAGACAGTGTGTCAGGGTTGGAGGTGTTTGACTTTGGGAGTGAGGCGTACCAAAGACAGTGTGTCAGGGTTGCAGGTGTTTGACTTTGGGAGTGAGGCGTACCAAAGACAGAGTGTCAGGGTTGGAGGTGTTTGACTTTGGGAGTGAGGCGTACCAAAGACAGTGTGTCAGGGTTGCAGGTGTTTGACTTTGGGAGTGAGGCGTACCAAAGACAGTGTGTCAGGGTTGGAGGTGTTTGACTTTGGGAGTGAGGCGTACCAAAGACAGAGTGTCAGGGTTGGAGGTGTTTGACTTTGGGAGTGAGGCGTACCAAAGACAGTGTGTCAGGGTTGCAGGTGTTTGACTTTGGGAGTGAGGCGTACCAAAGACAGTGTGTCAGGGTTGGAGGTGTTTGACTTTGGGAGTGAGGCGTACCAAAGACAGTGTGTCAGGGTTGCAGGTGTTTGACTTTGGGAGTGAGGCGTACCAAAGACAGTGTGTCAGGGTTGGAGGTGTTTGACTTTGGAGTGAGGTGTACCAAAGACAGTGTGTCAGGGTTGGAGGTGTTTGACTTTGGGAGTGAGGCGTACCAAAGACAGTGTGTCAGGGTTGCAGGTGTTTGACTTTGGGAGTGAGGCGTACCAAAGACAGTGTGTCAGGGTTGCAGGTGTTTGACTTTGGGAGTGAGGCGTACCAAAGACA
>NC_084749.1:49696104-49766104 GCF_033978785.1 Entelurus aequoreus
GTTCACCTGGCCATGTTCACCTGACAATGTTCACCTGACAATGTTAACCTGACAATGTTCACCTGACCATGTTCACCTGGCCATGTTCACCTGACCATGTTCACCTGACCATGTTCACCTGGCCATGTTCACCTGACAATGTTCACCTGGCCATGTTCACCTGGCCATGTTCACCTGACAATGTTAACCTGACAATGTTCACCTGACCATGTTCACCTGACAATGTTAACCTGACAATGTTCACCTGACCATGTTCACCTGACCATGTTCACCTAGCGTGATTACATTACGATAGCAGGTATAAATATGCATGCAAACACTCCTACAGACATCACACATGTGACGGGTTAGTAAGTAAGAATAGTTGTAGTTATATTGTAAAACTTACAAACGTTGCTTGGAGTGGTGACTGAAGATTGAACACAAGTAGAAACGCTACAGACGGCCCGGAGAGGAACAGCACTTCTACTTCCAGTCGAAAGCTCAGTCTAAACAGCAAACTTGCCCCCAAGATGGCGCCATAGCACAAACAATAACACACCTAATCAGTGTTTTCGCGTTATGAGAGTCAACATTGCAACATTTTTTCCTTCAGTTTCACCTGTTTGCTTTTTCATTCTACTTTTCATGTTTTTTTGGAATATACAATTATATAACAAGCTCTAAATTAAATTAGATTTATCTGTTCCACAATAACTACATATGTACATGCTCTAGACCAGGGGTCCCCAACGCGGTGCCCGCGGGCACCAGGTCGCCCGTAAGGACCAGATGAGTAGCCCGCTGGCCTGTTCTAAAAATAGCTCAAATAGCAGCACTTACCAGTGAGCTGCCTCTATTTTTTAAATGTTATTTATTTACTAGCAAGCTGGTCTCGCTTTGCCCGACATTTTTAATTCTAAGAGAGACAAAACTCAAATGGAATTTGAAAATCCAAGGAAATATTTTAAAGACTTGGTCTTCACTTGTTTAATTTTTTTACTTTGCTTCTTATAACTTTCAGAAAGACAATTTTAGAGAAAAAATACAACCTTAAAAATTATTTTAGGATTTTTAAACACATATACCTTTTTACCTTTTAAATTCCTTCCTCTTCTTTCCTGACAATTTAAATCAATGTTCAAGTAAATTGATTTTTTCTATTGTAAAGAATAATAAATACATTTTAATTTAATTCTTCATTTTAGCTTCTGTCTTTTCGACGAAGAATATTTGTGAAATATTTCTTCAAACTTATTATTATTGAAATAAAAAAAAAAAGATTCTGGCAAATCTAGAAAATCTGTAGAATCAAATATAAATCTTATTTCAAAGTCTTTTGAATTTCTTTTAAAATTTTTGTTCTGGAAAATCTAGAAGAAATAATGATTTGTCTTTGTTAGAAATATAGCTTGGTCCAATTTGTTATATATTCTAACAAAGTGTAGATTGGATTTTAACCTATTTAAAACATGTCATCAAAATTCTAAAATTAATCTTAATCAGGAAAAATTACTAATGATGTTCCATAAATTCTTTTTTTAATTTTTTCAAAAAGATTCAAATTAGCTAGTTTTTCTCTTCTTTTTTTCGGTTGAATTTTGAATTTTAAAGAGTCGAAATTGAAGATAAACTATGTTTCAAAATGTCATTGTCATTTTTTTGTGTGTTTTCTCCTCTTTTAAAGCGTTCAATTAAGTGTAAATATCATTCATTATTAATAATAACATAGAGTTAAAGGTAAATTGAGCCAATTGGCTATTTCTGGCAATTTATTGAAGTGTGTATCAAACTGGTAGCCCTTCGCATTAATCAGTACCCAATAAGTAGCTCTTGCTTTCGAAAAGGTTGCTGACCCCTGCTCTGGACATTGTAATAACAGCCAAAAAAAACATTTTACTTACTTGAATCTGATGAATCCAGTCCAATGAAACAAATAGATGTTGTTCGAAGGAAACCTTGAGAGGTTGTGTGAGTTCATGGCCAGAAGGCGTGACTTATAAACAAATGTACGATCCAATAGCCTTGTGAGACTGAACAATAAGACCCAATGACTACATAAATGTGGTAGAAAGAAAAAAAATATATATATATAACAGATTGTTTTTTAGGATGGTTAAAGGCCTACTGAAATGATTTTTTTTTTATTTAAACGGGAATAGCAGATCCATTCTATGTGTCATACTTGATCATTTGGCGATATTGCCATATTTTTGCTGAAAGGATTTAGTAGAGAAAATCGACGATAAAGTTGGCAACTTTTGCTCGCTGATAAAAAAAAGCCTTGCCTGTAGCGGAAGTAGCGTGACGTCACAGGAGCTAGTATTCCTCACAATTCCCCGTTGTTTACAATGGAGCGAGAGAGATTCGGACCGAGAAAGTGATGATTACCCCATTAATTTGAGCGAGGATGAAAGATTCGTAGATGAGGAACGTTACAGTGAAGGACTTGAGAGGCAGTGATGGACGTATCTTTTTTCACTCTGACCGTAACTTAGGTACAAGCTGGCTCATTGGATTCCACACTCTCTCCTTTTTCTATTGTGGATCACGGATTTGTATTTTAAACCACCTGGGATACTATATCCTCTTGAAAATGAGAGTCCAGAACGCAAAATGGACATTCAGTGACTTTTATCTCCACGACAATACATCGGCGAAATGCTTAAGCTACGAGCTAACGTGATAGCATTGTGCTTTAACTGCATATAGAAACAAAAAAATAAACCTCTGACTGGAAGGATAGATAGAAAATCAACAATACTATTAAACCGTGGACATGTAAATACACGGTTAATGCTTTCCAGGCTGGCGAAGGTTAACAATGCTGTGCTAACGACGCCATTGAAGCTAACTTAGCAACGGGACCTCACAGAGCTATGCTAAAAACATTAGCTCTCCACCTACGCCAGCCAGCCCTCATCTACTCATCAACACCCGTGCTCACCTGCGTTCCAGCGATCGGCAGAAGGACGAAGGACTTCACCCGATGCGTTTGGCGGCCCGGAGACGTAGGAAGTCAAGGTGAGGTCGGCGGCTAGCGCTCCAACAAAGTCCTCCTGGTTGTGTTGCTGTAGTCCGCTGCTAATACACCGATCCCACCTACAACTGTCTTCTTTGCAGCCTTCATTGTTCATTAAACAAATTGCAAAAGATGTCCAGAATACTGTGGAATTATGAAATGAAAACAGAGCTTTTTGTATAGGATTCTACGGGGTACCATAACTTCCGTTACTCGGACTTCGTCACGCGCATACGTCATCATACCGTGACGTTTCAGCCGGATATTTCCCGGGAAGTTTTAAAAGTCACTTTATAAGTTAACCCGGCCGTATTGGCATGTGTTGCAATGTTAAGATTTCATCATTGATATATAAACTATCAGACTGCGTGGTCGCTAGTAGTGGCTTTCAGTAGGCCTTTAAAGGTAACGTTGTAATTTTCCAACAAGGGGTGTTACAGGGTTAAGAGGATCATGGAAGATCTTGTCCAAATGTAAAGGGGAGGAACCACAAGAAAATATAGGAAATACAGGATTTTTTTGAGTTCCAGATGCAGTCCTTGAAGTGTCACTCCCACATTGCTTTGTTCCGTTCTTCTCCTTTTTTGTCCATCCATCCATCTTCTTCCGCTTATTGGAGGTGGGGTCGCGGGGGCAGCAGCCTAAGCAGGACTATACTAATATAGTATAGTAATATAGTATACCATACAACCCTATGTGAGACTAGAAGGTTCTACACTCAGGATGTTCATCCCTCCACCACCTGACGCGGTCTCTCCAAAAACCGCGGGCAGAGAGAAAAGCTCTTGGGGCGAAACACTGGCGTCCTTTTCTGTGAAGCACTTGCCCAACAAGGAAGCTGACAAACGACAACGGCAGCAAAAGAGTGCTTCGCTTGAGGGCCAAATGTCGTCTGTGGTTGCATCCTCGCCGTTGTTGAATTAAAAATGTCAGCGAGGCCCCGGAGGTGACAGATTGTCATCCCTACAGGTGTTCTCGGGACGGGGAGGAGAGAGAGAGAGAGTTCCTGATTGCCTGAAGCTTCTTCTCCGTCCCGGGAGCTCCAGAAAGAGCTGACGTGTCGTGAGGAGCCTTCAGCAAATGTTTCCACCGGAGGAAGAAGACAAGAACAAGACATAAGGAGTCAAAGTGGCAGCATCCAGACTCCCAGGACCGAGTTCGTGGGAAATAGGAAGCATCTGGTCCCACCTGTGACCCGGCGTGGTCCACCAGAACATTTTGGGGAATTTTGATCGTTATGAAAGACATGAGGATAGATGTTTGTTTGTTTTAATGCATTTTAACGCGTAAATAAAAGTCTGCTTACAGCTTAATCATCGGGAGGTCCTCTACTCCACCCACAACACCCGATTAATGACCATCCCAAATACACCAGCAATACTCTTATTTACATTTGGTGACTTGAACATTAACAAGTATTAGTGATATTGTCATAAATATTACCAAGTATTAGTGATATTGTTATTATAAATATTAACAAATATTAGTGATATTGTTATTATGAATATTAACAAGTATTAGTGATATTGTCATAAATATTACCAAGTATTAGTGATATTGTCATAAATATTAACAAGTATTAGTGATATTGTTATTATAAATATTAACAAATATTAGTCATATTGTTATTATAAATATTAACAAGTATTAGTGATATTGTTTTATAAATATTAACAAGCATTAGTGATATTGTTATTATAAATATTAACAAGTATTAGAGATATTGTTATTATAAATATTAACAAATATTAGTGATATTGTTATTATGAATATTAACAAGTATTAGTGATATTGTCATAAATATTAACAAGTATTAGTGATATTGTTATTATAAATATTAACAAATATTAGTCATATTGTTATTATAAATATTAACAAGTATTAGTGATATTGTTTTATAAATATTAACAAGCATTAGTGATATTGTTATTATAAATATTAACAAGTATTAGAGGTATTGTTATTATAAATATTAACAAATATTAGTGATATTGTTATTAGAAATATTAACAAGTATTAGTGATATTGTTATTATAAATATTAACAAGTATTACTGATATTGTTATTATAGATATTAACAAGTATTAGTGATATTGTTATTATAAATATTAACAAGTATTAGCGATATTGTTATCATAAATATTAACAAGTATTAGTGATATTGTTATTATAAATATTAACAAATAGTGATATTGTTATTATAAACATTAACAAGTATTAGTGATATTTTATCATAAATATTAACAAATAGAGATATTGTTATTATAAATATTAACAAGTGTTAGTGATATTGTCATTATAAACATTAACAAGTATTAGTGATATTGTTATTATAAATATTTACAAGTATTAGTGATACTGTTATTATAAATATGATCAAGTATAAGTGATATTGTTATTATAATTGTTATCATAAATATTAACAAATAGTAGTGACATTGTTATGATAATTGTTATCATAAATATTAACAAATAGTAGTGATATTGTTATTATAATTGCTAACGCAGGCGAACTATTTATAGTGGCTGTGAGTGCCAATGTTGACATGACCGACTGATTAGCTGCATCCTCGCTTCCTTGCTGGTCAACCTTTATGCTAGATCACAAATCTGGACTCTCACTATTATGTTAGATCCACTATGGACTGGACTCTCACACTATTATGTTAGATCCACTATGGACTGGACTCTCTCACTATTATGTTAGATCCACTATGGACTGGACTCTCTCACTATTATGTTAGATCCACTATGGACTGGACTCTCTCACTATTATGTTAGATCCACTATGGACTGGACTCTCTCACTATTATGTTAGATCCACTATGGACTGGACTCTCACTATTATGTTAGATCCACTATGGACTGGACTCTCTCACTATTATGTTAGATCCACTATGGACTGGACTCTCACTATTATGCTGGATCCACTATGGACTGGACTCTCACTGTTATGTTAGATCCACTATGGACTGGACTCTCACACTATTATGTTAGATCCACTATGGACTGGACTCTCTCACTATTATGTTAGATCCACTATGGACTGGACTCTCTCACTATTATGTTAGATCCACTATGGACTGGACTCTCTCACTATTATGTTAGATCCACTATGGACTGGACTCTCTCACTATTATGTTAGATCCACTATGGACTGGACTCTCACTATTATGCTGGATCCACTATGGACTGGACTCTCACTATTATGTTAGATCCACTATGGACTGGACTCTCACTATTATGTTAGATCCACTATGGACTGGACTCTCTCACTATTATGTTAGATCCACTATGGACTGGACTCTCTCACTATTATGTTAGATCCACTATGGACTGGACTCTCACGCTAATAACTAGATCCACTCCACGTCCACGGGGGGGGGGGGGTCCCACATCTGTGGTGCCCTCCAAGGTTTCTGGTTGTTCCCATTGGGTTGAGTTTTTCCTTGCCCTGATGTGGGACCTGTCGTTGTGGCTTGTGCAGCCCTTTGAGACACTCGTGATTTAAGGCTATACAAATAAACTTTGATTGATTGACAGTCATACTTTATTGTCTTAGCTAATGCTCTTCATTCATTCATGACACCTGGTTTCCATGACGACGCCTGTATCTCTGCTGACTGCCGTGAAAAAAAGCTCAGTCCAAAACAAAGCAGATTGATGTGAGATTTGGGGGCAACATTTAGTGTCTGAACTGAAATGAGCATGAAGGATGACACGCTCTCACCGCTCTCCTTTCTCGCGTTATTAGCACGGCGGTTGGATTTGATTGGTTGAGTGTGTCGCCTGTCACAAACTAGCGTGGCTGCCATTTTGGCGCAGGCCCCGCTCGCCACAGCCAAACATTGGCAGCTGTTGCCGCCGTCCTGGGAGAGCAGCCTGACACACTTCCACTTCATTCCGCTGCGTTCGCCGCTAAACTCTGCCTCATTTCCGTTTATGAACAATGATGGAAGACGGCTCTCTCTCCTTCTTCACGCTCCGTGCACATTTGGCGATTTCACCTGGCCAGGGCCTCTTCGGAGCGTTGGCGGCGCTGCGTGACGGATACAAGCCGTAGCCGCGTTCGCCAGTCAACTGTGAACCGATCAATAATAATAATAATAATTATAGATTGTATTTGTAAAAAGCACTTTACATTGAGCAACCAACCTCAAAGTGCTACAGTGTATTCAAATAATAAATAAATGAAAAATAAAAACATTTAAAGATAATAAAAATAAATTGTAGCCTAATAGCTAGAACTAGTATGCATACATCTAAAAAATAAAAATAAAAAGGCTTTTTTAAAAAGAAGGGTTTTTAAGCCTTTTTTAAAAGCATCCACAGTCTGTGGTGCCCTCAGGGGGTCAGGGCAGAGGTGGGACCAAGTCATTGCTTTGCAAGTCACAAGTAAGTCTCAAGTCTTTGCCCTCAAGTCTCGAGTCAAGTCCCGAGTCAAGACAGGCAAGTCCCGAGTCAAGTCCAAAGTCAAGACTAGAAAGTCTCAAGTCAAGTCCCAAGTCCTGCATTTTGAGTTTCGAGTCCTTTCAAGTCCTTTTAACCACAGACTAATATATTTACACAGATTGTGTACGCTTTTAAAACGCTGTATTTATTTATTAAAACAAGTGCATTTGAAATTGCAGGAAAAAAAATGGTGCTGACATTGCAATTCATAATAGCACTATTAACCAGTCATTTTAATAGTTTAAACAATTTTAAACATTTAACTCATTCCTTTACAGAATAAACACATTTGCAAAAACAAACATTAACATACTATTGGTTGTATTTTATGAAAATAACATTACCACAGAGTTGAGAAGGAGCAAAGATCTTCAATATTTGTATGTGAGAATCACAAATAAATCTTCTGGGGGAGGATGACGCCCCTACAGGGGTTTGCTTTACAAACTTTCAGCCCCGCCTAAAACAAAATTCACCAGCCGCCACTGATTATGATGCATTCTCATTTTAGGCAAAGTATAAGACAATACTTTCTTAACAGTATAATTGTAACCAGGAATAAGTCTTCAAGTAACAATATCCAAATACTAACATTGTTGGGTAAAACAGCATTTGGTTTTATTCTGAATCCAGTGAAACAGATTGGTGGTTTTAGCTGATATAAAGACTTTCAGGTGTTTATATATGTTTAAGTATTTGGCAGACGCTTTTATCCATAGCGACATACATAAAAAATACATATAAAACAATCACTGTAAACATGATCATTTAAGGGAAGAATGTAATACAACATATCAATACAAAGTGTCAAGACAGAATAAACTCTCTGCTGCTGCAGCGACAGAGTTACAGTCTATAGGTCCCTAAAATATATAGATATCTAATGTATTCATACATTGTTTATGTAGCATGTATATAAAATCTAATCATATTGTTTCTTCAATTTAAAAATAGCTGACCGTTTTTTTCCCCCTTCTCTGGGATTATATTCCCAGTTTTGATCTCGGACGTCTGGTCATTTATAGCCTATAAGAATATTATATTACTGTTAAGCAAACTATGAATAATAAAACATGTGTCCGTTATCATTGCTACACGTATGACAAAAAAGCGCGTGAAAATGAGTGGTATTCAGTGAGGTAAGATGAATTAAATGCGCTGACAGTTCATTGCTCCTGCCAAATGAATTGCACTGAGTGGAGCGGATCACCACTCCAAGATGGCGGCTCCGCATCTCGTCTGCGCCAGTAGGCAGTAGCGCTCGATGCTGCGTCTACTTATAAGATGTCTATGGTTATAACGTTAGCAGTGAGTTTACAGCCTCACTGATTTAACTACACAGCAAATAAAAGTCATGTTACTTAGCCAATAAACGTTAGCTTACATTCAAAACTTACCCTTCTTTGTGCAACTTCAAATGTCGAACGAAGTTGGAAGTTGTTGCGTCTCCGTCTGTAATATTCGAACTGCGTGATTTGCATACGGCAATTCGTTTTTTGTTGACCAAGTCGTAGTTTTTATACCCGAACGAAATCAACTTTGGCATAATTGTTTCTCTCTGCCGCATTGTTTGACAACTCTTGTTCGGTGGTTGTCCTGCAATTGGATTGGATGAGAGCTGTGGGATGAAAACAACCTAGATTTAATTTGATTGGCTGTTGTACTGACAGCACACCAGCTGACACGCAGCACACACGCTTATAGACACAGACGTATAAAATGAAAGATACGGAGCGCTCCCAAATAACTTTTTAAGGTTTGGGTTTTGGGGAAAGTAGCAAGTCATGTCAAGTCATAAGCCTCAAGTCCAAGTGAAGTCACAAGTCATTGATGTTAAAGTCTAAGTCGAGTTGCAAGTCTCTTTACATTATGTCAAGTCGAGTCTAAAGTCATCAAATTCATGACTCGAGTCTGACTCGAGTCCAAGTCATGTGACTCGAGTCCACACCTCTGGGTCAGGGAGAGCGTTCCACAGACTGGGCGCGGCGGAGCAGAAAGCCCGGTCTCCCATTGTTCGTAGCATTGTCCTCGGAGGTTGGAGGAGGTTAGCCTGTCCGGAGCGGAGGTGTCGTGTGGAGGATTGGGGGGTGAGTAGTTCTTTGAGGTAGAGGCGGGCATTTCCATGGAGGTACTGGTGGGCTAGTAGGGAGACTTTGTATTCAAGCCTGAGTTGAACAGGAAGCCAGTGAAAGGATTTGAGAATTGGTGTGATATGATCGTATTTCCGCACTCTCATCCGGATCCTAGCAGCACTATTCTGTATGTATCGCAGCTTCTGGATCTTCTTGCTGGGGATCCCCACAAGAAGTGCGTTGCAGTAGTCTAGCCTGGAGGAGACAATTCAGTCTTCACGGACGGCAGGAAGCAGTCAACGTTTTCCCCAAGTCATGGCGCAATGGAGAGAGGACCTCTGACTTCCGACATTATCACAATGAAACTAAATAATCAATCACTGGTGATATCACGGTGGGGCAGAAATAGTGAAAATGCAATACTATTTTCTAACACGAGAATTTGCAATTCCAGTAGGAATTAGCGTTTGAATGCCACCGAACCGCCGAAACGTGTGAGTGGAACTGAAATGTTTAAATGTCCAGAGCGAGTGGAGTGTGTGGATGTTGGAACGGTTCAAATCGGTTGAGAAATGTGGGGTATGGAGAGGTTTGTATATTGCTGTCAGGTTCAAACCCCGATGACATCTATTAAACAGACAAAGAAGCAAGGAATTAAACAAAGACAGAATTCAATTTAGCTCAATTGAGGAGAAACGTCTGGGCTGTAGTCTTTGCGCAGTCTCCCACCACGCTTTGACGAAAGAATGTACGCATCCTCTTTTACCTGGACTTTCCCTGATTACATGGCAACAGCTGTTTCTAAAGGAAGGGGGGTCGTAAACAGCCGTCGCCTTTGGTTACAAAACAGTTCAAAGAAAAAGTGCCTGGAGGGGGGGGTCAGGTCCTGCTTCCTCTCCGCTTTGTAGATCTCGGGTCAAGACAATATCTTCCTGTGGATTACAATACATCAAAGAAACCGACACCTTCATGTCGCTTCCCATCCTACGCAGTGGAGTTTTCCAAGCCTTTTGATTGGTAAGATCGAAGACAGCTTTTGTTGTTTCATTGAAACACAAAGTTGTGTGATAACTTAGATACAATTATTCTGACAATTGCCCATTCATTTTTTAATGGGGGGAATTTCCTGTTAATTTGGGGTAATTAGGAAAAGTGGAGTGTGTGGTTCAAATTGGATGGGAATTGCGGGCTATGTTGTCAATTGTATACTTCCCATTCATTGTCAAGGGGAGATAATTTGGGAATTTCGGGAAAACAGGGATTTTTTTAAAGAAAATATTGATACTAGCACAATTGTTCTAGATGACATGAATGGGTTGGTGTTGGAATTTTTGGAATCGGTTGAAAGATGTTGACGTAGTAACAGTTTGAATTGAGAATGCGTATTCCGGATTTCCTGGAATTTCGGGGAAAACCAAGAAGTTGTACATAAAAAAAACAACAACAAAAACGAACATTTATTGTTCCAACTAAGAGGAATGTTTTGAAGGTGAAATGGTCAAAAACGGTTGAAAAATGTGCACTGTGAAAGCTTTCCAGGAAGAAGTGAAAATAGGGCTTTGAGAAAACAAGAATTTGGGGAATTTTCGTGACTGGGAAAAGTGGAGTGTGTGGATGTTGGAACGCTTCAAATCGGATGAGAACTGTGGGCTAAGTAGTCGATTGTATACTCCCCATTCATTGTCAATGGGGAGATCATTCCGGGAAAACTGGGAACTTTGGGAAAGGGAGAACATGTTTTGTGTTTGCTACATCGGAAGAGTAGTGTGTGTGGATGGTTGGAAGGTCGGAATCGGAATTTAGGGCAGTGTAGACCTACGAATATGTACATTCATTTGAATGGGAATTTCCTGGAAATTTGGGAATTTCGGTTAAACAGGGATTTTTAAAGAAAATATTGATACAGGGACAATTGTTCTAGATGATAGGAATGGGTTGGTGTTGGCATTTTTGGAATCGGTTGAAAGATGTTGACGTAGTAACAGTTTGAATTGAGAATGGGTATTCCGGAATTCCTGGAATGTCGGAAAAACCAAGAACTCCATCCATCCATCCATCTTCTTCCGCTTATCCGAGGTCGGGTCGCGGGGGCAGCAGCTTAAGCAGGGCAGCCCAGACTTCCCTCTCCCCAGCCACTTGGTCCAGCTCCTCCCGGGGGATCCCGAGGCGTTCCCAGGCCAGCCGGGAGACATCAATCAATCAATCAATCAATGTTTATTTATATAGCCCTAAATCACAAGTGTCTCAAAGGGCTGTACAAGCCACAACGACATCCTCGGTGTCGAGTGGGTCTGACATAATATTGTGAAAGTCCAACACATCAGCGAAAGTCCAGTCCATGGTGGGGCCAGCGGGAACCATCCCGAGTGGAGACGGGTCAGCAGCGTAGAGATGTCCCCATCTGATGGACAGGCTAGCGGTCCACCCCGGAGCAGAGTAGAAAAGAAAAGAAAAGAAACGGCAGATCAACTGGTCTAAAAAGGGAGTCTATTTAAAGGCTAGAGTATACAAATGAGTTTTAAGATGAGACTTAAATGCTTCTACTGAGGTAGCATCTCTAACTTTTACCGGGAGGGCATTCCATAGTATTGGAGCCCGAATAGAAAACGCTCTATAGCCCGCAGACTTTTTTTGGGCTCTGGGAATCACTAATAAGCCGGAGTTCTTTGAACGCAGATTTCTTGCCGGGACATATGGTACAATACAATCGTCAAGATAGGCTGGAGCTTGACCGTGTAGTATTTTATACGTAAGTAGTAAAACCTTAAAGTCGCATCTTAGGTGCACAGGAAGCCAGTGCAAGTGAGCCAGTATAGGCGTAATATGATCAAACTTTCTTGTTTTTGTCAAAAGTCTAGCAGCCGCATTTTGTACCATCTGTAATCTTTTAATGCTAGACATAGGGAGGCCCGAAAATAAAACGTTACAGTAATCGAGACGAGATGTAACGAACGCATGAATAATGATCTCAGCATCGCTTGTGGACAAAATGGAACGAATTTTAGCGATATTACGGAGATGAAAGAAGGCCGTTTTAGTAACACTCTTAATGTGTGACTCAAACGAGAGAGTTGGGTGGAAGATAATACCCAGATTCTTTACCGAGTCTCCTTGTTTAATTGTTTGGTTGTCAAATGTTAAGGTGGTATTATTAAATAGATGTCGGTGTTGAGCAGGACCGATAATCAGCATTTCCGTTTTCTTAGCGTTGAGTTGCAAAAAGTTAGCGGACATCCATTGTTTAATTTCATTAAGACACGCCTCCAGCTGACTACAGTCCGGCGTGTTGGTCAGCTTTAGGGGCATGTAGAGTTGAGTGTCATCAGCATAACAGTGAAAGCTAACACCGTATTTGCGTATGATGTCACCTAGCGGCAGCATGTAAATACTAAAGAGTGCAGGGCCAAGAACCGAACCCTGGGTCTTCCCCGTGGCCTCCTACCGGTCGGACGTGCCCTAAACACCTCCCTAGGGAGGCGTTCGGGTGGCATCCTGAGCAGATGCCCGAACCACCTCATCTGGCTCCTCTCCATGTGGAGGAGCAGCGGCTTTACTTTGAGCTCCCCCCGGATGACAGAGCTTCTCACCCTATCTCTAAGGGAGAGACCCACCACCCGGCGGAGGAAACTCATTTGGGCCGCTTGTACCCGTGATCTTGTCCTTTCGGTCATAACCCAAAGCTCATGACCATAGGTGAGGATGGGAACGTAGATCGACCGGTAAATTGAGAGCTTTGCCTTCCGGCTCAGCTCCTTCTTCACCACAACGGATCGATACAGCGTCCGCATTACTGAAGACGCCGCACCGATCCGCCTGTCGATCTCACGATCCACTCTTCCCTCACTCGTCAACAAGACTCCGAGGTACTTGAACTCCTCCACTTGGGGCAGGGTCTCTTCCGCAACCCGGAGATGGCACTCCACCCTTTTCCGGGCGAGAACCATGGATTCGGACTTGGAGGTGCTGATTCGAACTTGTACATAAAAAACAAACAACATTTAATGTTGCAACTAAACAACGTACATATATTAACATAACAACATAACAATGTATCTGTGGAGGTCTTGCTCCTCCGGGTTCTCTGGACCACCAATGACGGACATGACAGCCGTGTTCATTTTTGTGAACAATGATTTATTTTTCAACACGTTGTGCTTTTCAGCCATGTTAAAGTCTCTCGCTCGTTCTCCGCCATCAACCACCACCTCTCCTTCCCGACTGCTGCCTTTAACAGAGCGACAGGTGATCTCACAGCTGTGTCATCTACGCACCTGAAACTAATCTCGAAGCCGATCCTGACACACCCTGCTTCGCTGCAGGTCCGCAGGCCACCCCCCCCCCCCCCCCACAGTATAAAATCTTTCAGTAAAACAACTTCAAAACAAGTACAATGCCCAAAAGAAACCTTTAAAATGGCCTGAAATTCCCCCAAAGTAATCAGCTCAGGTAAACCTTAGATCTTCTTGGAAGTCATTCCAAAATATATGGATTTGTTCAGTAAGAGAAGCTCCAATTTCACATACTTTTCTTTCAGTTGCTTGGTGGTGAGGGCTTTAAAGGGCTAAAAGCGGGAATTCCTAAAAATCAGGGAAATGATTGGAGCATGTTGGCTTAAGTTGGGTTAGGGTTAGGGTTGGGTTAAGGTTAGGGTTAGGGTTAGGGTTAGGGTTAGGGTTAGGGTTAGGGTTAGGGTTAGGGTTGGGTTAGGGTGGAAACATTGGAAACACTCCCAATGGGGTGAGAAATGTGGGAATTGTGCAAGTTTCAAAAGTGGCCTATTCATTTTTAATGTGAAAACTGTGGAAGACTTGCTCTTCCGGGTTCTTGAGACCACCAATCACGGACATGACAGCTTCGTTCATAGTTCTGAACAATGATTTATTTTTCAATATGTGTCTCTTTTTGTGTTTTTCAGCCATCGTCTCTGAGTCAGTCTCGCTCTCGTTCTCTAACTTCCTTCTCCTCTCCGGCTGCTGCCTTTTAACAGAGCGACAGGTGATTAGATAATCAGACCCAGGTGAGCCATCTACGCACCTGTCTCTAATCTCGAAGCCGGTCCTGGCACACCCCGCTTCGCTGCAGGTCCGCAGGCCACGCCCCCCACAAAACATTCCTGGGTTATTTGGGAGAACAAACGAGAGCAAGTGGTTAGAGTGTCCGCCCTGTGATGGGTAGGTTGTGAGTTCAAACCCCGGCCGAGTCATACCAAAGACTATAAAAAAAAATGGGAGCCATTACCTCCCTGCTTGGCACTCAGCATCAAGGGTTGGAATTGGGGGTTAAATCACCAAAATGATTCCCGGGCGCGGCACCGCTGCTGCCCACTGCTCCCCTCACCTCCCAGGGGGTGAACAAGGGGATGGGTCAAATGCAGAGGACAAATTTCACCACACCTAGTGTGTGCGTGTGACAATCATTGGTACTTTAACTTGAACTATAACTTGAAGGGTGTGCCGGCCGAGCCCAACATTTTCATACTTGAACGTTTCCAATCAGATGAAAACTGGAGAAGAAGAAGGCCATCAAATGAATAATACATTGATGAATTTTTGGTGGGACTGTTTCACATCTTGTCAAGTTAGGTTTCAGTTTCAATTCTTGAGTTTTACTTTCACTTTCATTGCAGAGCGGACAAAAGCCTAAGAAGACGGGCAGCCATCACAGAGATTCTTGACGGCTCGACCCTCAGCTGGTTCTTCTGAGGTTTCTACTCCCTCCTATTTCCTACAACACATTGTAACCCCCCCCCCTAGAGGGGGGGGGTTACCCACATATGCGGTCCTCTCCAAGGTTTCTCATAGTCATTCACCGACGTCCCACTGGGGTGAGTTTTTCCTTGCCCGTATGTGGGCTCTGTACCGAGGATGTCGTTGTGGCTTGTACAGCCCTTTGAGACACTTGTGATTTAGGGCTATATAAATAAACATTGATTGATTGATTGATTGTTCAACGTCACTTCCAGTCACCTGGTCTTTGTAGACCGCCTTAGAACTAAAGTCTGGGAGGAGTCTGCCCTCCTGAAAGGGAGAATCCTAATCATCTGGTATTAGGCCACAGAGTCTCCGCTATGAAGACTTTATTATATCCACAAGGCTTCTTCCTTTCCTTGTTTTCATTCTAGACGCTTTGACACATTTCAATCTGGTGCGCCTGATTGCATCATTCCCAGCCATCCTCACGGAAATAATCTGGGATTATGCGAGCAAAGCCGGTCCGGCCACCCTCCAACGTCTCAAATGGGTTTCCCCCGACTGCAGCGTCTGTCTTCTGCCGTGCCAACGTTGTCCGTATGTGACGGAGGACTCCATGCCAGTGTGAACAGAGACCACCTCCGGGTCTTGGTGACCGGCTGACAAGAACACGGCCAAATGTTATTTGGTCTCTCCGTCACTCCACCCAGTGATTTCAAAATCAGTCCTAAAACCCAGGCGGGGAATCAAATGCTACATATTTGCTGCCATCTTGTGGACGATGTGAGTCAATCACAAAAATGACCACTGAAAGTGCTTTGATATAATAGCACAGCATTTACTTCTTTGACACAATCCAAACAACCTTCCCTAGTCATGGTGGAAAAAAACCAGAACAAGCTTTGTTTCTGTGGGTGGTCTCAGAGAACAAACCCACTAGGGATAGTAACGCCTCTCCGATACTTTGTCCTCGCAGTTTTTACTACTTTTGTATGGATCCAAATAAAAGACGGTCATGTGACCAAGTGAGTTTACCAATGGTTTATTTTCCGCAGTGTTTGTTAAAAAATTATACATATTTTTAATAGTGAACATTCTCAAAAGTCGGCCTTTACTTTGGCCACCGAGTGCTTTCAAATCAGTCCTAAATCCCAGGCCGGGTTTCAAAGGCTACATATTTGCTGCCATCTTGTGGACAATGTGAGTCAATCCCAAAAATGACCACTGAAAGTAATTTGACATAATAGCACAGCAATTACTTCTTTGACACAATCCAAACAACCTTCCCTAGTCATGGTGCAAAAAAAAAAAACACAAAAAAAACAAAGAAGCTTTGTCTCTGTGGGTGGTCTCAGAAAAAAAACCCACTACGGATAATAACGCTTATCATACCTCTCCAATACTTTGTCCTCGCAGTTTTTACTACTTTTGTATGGATCCAAATAAAAGACTGAATAAAAGAAGGTCATGTGACCAAGTGAGTTTATGAATGGTTTGTTTTCCGCAGTGTTTGATTAAAAATATATATCTTTTTAATAGTGAACATTCTCTTGAAAGTACGTTGACATAATAGCACAGCATTTACAGTACTTCTTTGACACAATCCAAACAACCTTCCCTAGTCATGGTGCAAAAAAAAAAACCCCAAAAAAACGCCTTGTCTCTGTGGGTGGAGGCGGGACATCTACAATACATATGTTGCTAACTAGCATGCAAACTAACTAACTGTCTGACTGTAATGACATTTGCTGTCGAGAAAATTCAAACAAACGCGTCTCGTAATTCTTCTTTCTGAGAGTTCAGCCAGTGTTTGTTTCATTTTGTGTGACTGCCGACTCTCCGCGTCCTTTCTCTTGGCCATTCTACGCCTGGTTGCCAGAATGATTCCAGCGTGTTGTCGCCCTATGAGGCAGAGGAAGAGCTGGACTATCAGCTAAACAGACTCAATAACTCCACGGTGACGTTTTGGTGAATTTACGGAGGAATTTGTGAAAGTAAAACAATACAAAAGCAATGTTATTGTAAGTTAATAATACTAGCACAGACACTCGTGTTAGCATAGTAGCTTATGCTAACGAAGCTAGCTTGAAAACACTCCTACAGACATCACACATGGGACGCTTTAGTAAGTAAGAATAGTTTTAGTTATATTGTAAAACTTACAAACGCTGCTTGGAGTGATGAATGAAGTAGAAACGCTATGGATGATTAGAAGACAAAGTGGACTAGCACCTGCATTATGCGAACTTGTCCAACAGATGGCACCATAGCACAAACAATATCACCCCTTTTTAGTGTATTTAATTGTTTTGTTTTGTAACTATTTGCATTACGGCCGTCGGGGACGGAAAAAGACATCAATTAGCCGCACCCTTTTATAAGCCGCAGGATTCAAAGCGTAGGGGGGAAAAATAAAAATGTTTTCACAGTAGATTGTATTGATTGTTGCAAGCCTTTATTGTGACGTGGCCCTCGGTGAGAAGCAGTCTGAGGTGTGCCTGCTGGTCCTGGATGTTTGTGTGCATAGTCCCACATATTAATGAAGGGGTCTACATTTTGTGGGTTCCTGACGCAACGTTGGATGTGAAAGTCCCCCCACAGTCACAGGTGGGCATCAGAGCTCTTGTCAGGACTTCTTCACCTTTGTTTGCGTCCATGAACGTCCTCCTGCCAGGTGACACGGCAGATGGAAGGAGCAACGGGGGGACCTTTGGCTCCCGGGGTCTCGCCGGAACTTCGGCCCCGGAGCAAAGTCCCTTCTGCTCCGAGTGGAAAGCCACGGCGATAATGAGTCCTTTCTTTTTTCTTGCGCACGCTCCATGAAGGACACAAACACCATCAACTCTCTCTCTCTCTGCCACATGGAGGCCAGGAGAGGAATGGGAGCTTTATGTTTAGTAACATAGCAACATGCTCTCTTTACTGCAGGTTTATGTTTAGTAACATAGCAACATGCTCTCTTTACTGCAGGTTTATGTTTAGTAACATAGCAACATGCTCTCTTTACTGCAGGTTTATGTTTAGTAACATAGCAACATGCTCTTTTTACTGCAGGTTTATGTTTAGTAACATAGCAACATGCTCTTTTTACTGCAGGTTTATGTTTAGTAACATAGCAACATGCTCTTTTTACTGCAGGTTTATGTTTAGTAACATAGCAACATGCTCTCTTTACTGCAGGTTTATGTTTAGTAACATAGCAACATGCTCTTTTTATTGCAGGCTTATGTTTAGTAACATAGCAACATGCTCTCTTTACTGCAGGTTTATGTTTAGTAACATAGCAACATGCTCTTTTTACTGCAGGTTTATGTTTAGTAACATAGCAACATGCTCTCTTTACTGCAGGTTTATGTTTAGTAACATAGCAACATGCTCTTTTTACTGCAGGTTTATGTTTAGTAACATAGCAACATGCTCTCTTTACTGCAGCTTTATGTTTAGTAACATAGCAACATGCTCTTTTTACTGCAGGTTTATGTTTAGTAACATAGCAACATGCTCTCTTTACTGCAGGTTTATGTTTAGTAACATAGCAACATGCTCTTTTTACTGCAGGTTTATGTTTAGTAATATAGTAACATGCTCTTTTTACTGCAGGTTTATGTTTAGTAACATAGCAACATGCTCTCTTTACTGCAGGTTTATGTTTAGTAATATAGTAACATGCTCTTTTTACTGCAGGTTTATGTTTAGTAACATAGCAACATGCTCTCTTTACTGCAGGTTTATGTTTAGTAACATAGCAACATGCTCTCTTTACTGCAGGTTTATGTTTAGTAATATAGTAACATGCTCTTTTTACTGCAGGTTTATGTTTAGTAACATAGCAACATGCTCTCTTTACTGCAGGTTTATGTTTAGTAACATAGCAACATGCTCTCTTTACTGCAGGTTTATGTTTAGTAACATAGCAACATGCTCTCTTTACTGCAGGTTTATGTTTAGTAACATAGCAACATGCTCTCTTTACTGCAGGTTTATGTTTAGTAACATAGCAACATGCTCTCTTTACTGCAGGTTTATGTTTAGTAACATAGCAACATGCTCTCTTTACTGCAGGTTTATGTTTAGTAATATAGTAACATGCTCTTTTTACTGCAGGTTTATGTTTAGTAACATAGCAACATGCTCTCTTTACTGCAGGTTTATGTTTAGTAACATAGCAACATGCTCTCTTTACTGCAGGTTTATGTTTAGTAACATAGCAACATGCTCTCTTTACTGCAGGTTTATGTTTAGTAACATAGCAACATGCTCTCTTTACTGCAGGTTTATGTTTAGTAACATAGCAACATGCTCTCTTTACTGCAGGTTTATGTTTAGTAACATAGCAACATGCTCTCTTTACTGCAGGTTTATGTTTAGTAACATAGCAACATGCTCTCTTTACTGCAGGTTTATGTTTAGTAACATAGCAACATGCTCTCTTTACTGCAGGTTTATGTTTAGTAACATAGCAACACGCTCTCTTTACTGCAGGTTTATGTTTAGTAACATAGCAACATGCTCTCTTTACTGCAGGTTTATGTTTAGTAACATAGCAACATGCTCTCTTTACTGCAGGTTTATGTTTAGTAACATAGCAACATGCTCTTTTTACTGCAGGTTTATGTTTAGTAACATAGCAACATGCTCTTTTTACTGCATGTTTATGTTTAGTAACATAGCAACATGCTCTCTTTACTGCAGGTTTATGTTTAGTAACATAGCAACATGCTCTTTTTACTGCAGGTTTATGTTTAGTAACATAGCAACATGCTCTCTTTACTGCAGGTTTATGTTTAGTAACATAGCAACATGCTCTCTTTACTGCAGGTTTATGTTTAGTAACATAGCAACATGCTCTTTTTACTGCAGGTTTATGTTTAGTAACATAGCAACATGCTCTTTTTACTGCAGGTTTATGTTTAGTAACATAGCAACATGCTCTTTTTACTGCATGTTTATGTTTAGTAACATAGCAACATGCTCTCTTTACTGCAGGTTTATGTTTAGTAACATAGCAACATGCTCTTTTTACTGCAGGTTTATGTTTAGTAACATAGCAACATGCTCTTTTTACTGCATGTTTATGTTTAGTAACATAGCAACATGCTCTCTTTACTGCAGGTTTATGTTTAGTAACATAGCAACATGCTCTCTTTACTGCAGGTTTATGTTTAGTAACATAGCAACATGCTCTTTTTACTGCAGGTTTATGTTTAGTAACATAGCAACATGCTCTCTTTACTGCAGGTTTATGTTTAGTAACATAGCAACATGCTCTCTTTACTGCAGGTTTATGTTTAGTAACATAGCAACATGCTCTCTTTACTGCAGGTTTATGTTTAATAACATAGCAACATGCTCTTTTTACTGCAGGCAACAATGTGACGCTAAAGTGCTCACTTCACTTTGTCGTAAAGGGAACTGTCACCTACTATATTGTTTTGGAATACCAGCGCACCAGCCAGGACACCCTCCCTCTGGTGTGCAGAGTTAAAGGGCGACTGCACTTTGTTGTCTTTATTTAACACAAAAATTCATATGTTTTTATTTTTGTATGCATTGTAAGTCATAAAGTACCTCTGTTGAACCCATAAAACCCTCTAAAAACATCCAAAACCCACCAACAATACTTCATGTACATGTCCTGACCTGAATACTAGCCAAGTGTTAGTAATATTGTTATTATGTGTGTTGTTACTACATGATATATATACTTGCAGTGTGTATATTGTACATATTACATATTGTTATGAAGGTGTCTGTTACTACATGATATATATACTTGCAGTGTGTATATTGTACATATTACATATTGTTATGAAGGTGTCTGTTACTACATGATATATATACTTGCAGTGTGTATATTGTACATATTACATATTGTTATGAAGGTGTCTGTTACTACATTATATATATATACTTGCAGTGTGTATATTGTACATATTACATATTGTTATGAAGGTGTCTGTTACTACATTATATATATATACTTGCAGTGTGTATTTTGTACATATTACATATTGTTATGAAGGTGTCTGTTACTACATTATATATATATACTTGCAGTGTGTATATTGTACATATTACATATTGTTATGGTGTCTGTTACTACATTATATATATACTTGCAGTGTGTATATTGTACATATTACATCTTGTTATGAAGGTGTATGTTACTACCTGATATATATACTTGCAGTGTGTATATTGTACATATTACATCTTGTTATGAAGGTGTCTGTTACTACATGATATATATACTTGCAGTGTGTATATTGTACATATTACATATTGTTATGAAGGTGTCTGTTACTACATGATATATATACTTGCAGTGTGTATATTGTACATATTACATATTGTTATGAAGGTGTCTGTTACTACATTATATATATACTTGCAGTGTGTATATTGTACATATTACATATTGTTATGAAGGTGTCTGTTACTACATTATATATATACTTGCAGTGTGTATATTGTACATATTACATATTGTTATGAAGGTGTCTGTTACTACATTATATATATATATACTTGCAGTGTGTATATTGTACATAATACATATTGTTATGAAGGTGACTGTTACTACATTATATATATACTTGCAGTGTGTATATTTTACATATTACATATTGTTATGAAGGTGTCTGTTACTACATTATATATATACTTGCAGTGTGTATATTGTACATATTACATATTGTTATGAAGGTGTCTGTTACTACATTATATATATACTTGCAGTGTGTATATTGTACATATTACATATTGTTATGAAGGTGTCTGTTACTACATTATATATATACTTGCACAGTGTGTATATAAAACGTTGATAAAGGGTGTTTCTAAAAGCTTTGAAGGCTACAAGGTTTAAAAAAAAGTGTTATCTTGTCCCTCATAATGGTTGTGAAGTACAGGCAACATTGTGATAACAGTGCAGTTCACCTTTAAAAACTGTAACGACACAAAGGAATGGCAAAGTTATTGATTTATTGCCATAATAAGGGGAAACTTCACACTGGTGACCTCAGGTTAGGAACTAGTATCAAATACTGTAGTTGTGCATGTTTATTAGTGTGTAAGTGTGTATTTTGATACAAGCATAGTGTGAGTTAGTCAGATTGCGAGTTCTGTGTGTTGTTGTTTTGCTGGTAGAACCATAATAATAAGAATAATAAGAATAATTATTACTATATTATAATAATAATAATAATAATAATAATAATAATAACTATCCTTATTATTATTATTATTATTATTATTATTATTATTATTATTATCATTATTATTATTGTAATAATAATAATAATAATAATAATGGTAATAATAATAACAATAATAATAGTTTAAAAAAAATCATTATTATTATTGTTATTATTCTCAGTATTATTATCATTATTAATAAATGATAAATGGGTTATACTTGTATAGCGCTTTTCTACCTTCAAGGTACTCAAAGGGCTTTGACACTATTTCCACATTCACACACTGATGGCGGGAGCTAACCAGCAGCCATCAGGAGCAAGGGTGAAGTATCTTGCCCAAGGACACAACGGACGTGACTAGGAAGGTAGAAGGTGGGGATTGAACCCCAGTAACCAGCAACCCTCCGATTGCTGGCACGGCCACTCTACCAACTTCGCCACGCCGTAACAATAATCATTTTATTATGATTATTATCATTATTAGTATTATAATCATTAGTATTATAATTGTTTTATTGTTATTGTTATTATAATAATAATAATAATAATAATAATAATAATAATAATAATAATAATAATAATAATATTAACATGCATTCATAATATTATTATTATTATTATTATTATTATGTTAATAATACAAATAAAATATAATAAAAAATTATAATAATAGTAATAATAATAATATCCATAATATTTAGAACTACAATAAAAATAATAATATTAATAATAATGGTGATGATGATAGCAATAATTATAATAAAAATAATAATAATAATAATAATAATGGTATTGATGATAATAATGATACTAATATTAATAATAATACTAATAATAATGATAATATAATAATAATAATAATGATAATATAATAATAATGATTATGCTAATAATAATGATTATTATTACATAATAATAATGATTATGCTAATAATAATAATAATAATAATAATAATAATGATGATGATGATGATGGTGATGGTGATGATGATGATGATGATGGTATTGATGATAAAAATTATAATAATATTAATAATAATAATAATGATGATATAATAATAATGATTATGCAAATAATAATAATAGTAATGATAATGATGAAGATAATTATAATAATAATAATGATAATAATAATAATAATAATAATAATAATAATAATAATAATAATAATAATAATAATAATAATAATAATAATAATAGATGTTATTTGCATTGCATTTGAACAAGTAAAGTGTATTTAATTCGATCACCTCATTTTGAAGAAATCTGTTGTTTTATCCACTATTAGAAATTTTTCACGCAAAACATCAGAAATCTTTTTTTTCCAGCGAGCTTTGAAAGCAGCACTCATCTGGCAGGTGGCCCACAATGTTGCATCACGGCGCTGCAAAAAAGTGATCAGAGGCATGAACGTTCTCAAATGAGCCTCGGACTCATCGTTCAGACGGAAGAAAGGCATGCTGGGAAGGATCAGTCAGCCGTGTTACCATGGCAACAGATGAGGGTGAACTTTTGCTCTCCCTTGAAGTTAAGTTGACCTCAGTCCAAAAGGTCAAGAAAAAAAACCTTCTTGTTTTTCGAGCAACTTCATTTCTCCTTTTATCTGCTCAGGGACTTAGTCCTGAATTTTGAAGTACACTCTTTATCTATATATAAATAAATATATATATACACTACCGTTCAAAAGTTTGGGGTCACCCAAACAATTTAGTGGAATAGCCTTCATTTCTAAGAACAAGAATAGACTGTCGAGTTTCAGATGAAAGTTCTCTTTTTCTGGCCATTTTGAGCGTTTAATTGACCCCACAAATGTGATGCTCCAGAAAGTCAATCTGCTCAAAGGAAGGTCAGTTTTGTAGCTTCTGTAAGGAGCTAAAGTGTTTTCAGATGTGTGAACATGATTGCACAAGGGTTTTCTAATCATCAATTAGCCTTCTGAGCCAATGAGCAAACACATTGTACCATTAGAACACTGGAGTGATAGTTGCTGGAAATGGGCCTCTATACACCTATGTAGATATTGCACCAAAAAGCAGACATTTGCAGATAGAATAGTCATTTAGCACATTAGCAATGTATAGAGTGTATTTCTGTAAAGTTAAGACTAGTTTAAAGTTATCTTCATTGAAAAGTACAGTGCTTTTCCTTCAAAAATAAGGACATTTACATGTGACCCCAAACTTTTGTATATATGTATTAATGTATTTATTAATTAATGATAATAGTGTCTGTGTTAGTATTATTAATTATATATATATATATATATATATATATATATATATATATATATATATATATATATATATATATATATATATATATATACATATATATATATATATATATATATATATATATATATATATATATATATATATATATATATATATATATATATATATATATATTAATTAACATATATACAAACTTTTGTATATATGTATTCATGTATTTATTAATTAATAATAATAGTGTCTGTGTTAGTATTATTAATTATATATATATATATATATATATATATATATATATATATATATATATATATTAATTAACATATATACAAACTTTTGTATATATGTATTAATGTATTTATTAATTAATAATAATAGTGTCTGTGTTAGTATTATTAATTATATATATATATATATATATATATATATATATATATATATATATATATATATATATATATATATATATATATATATATATATATATATATATATATATATATATATATATATATTAATTAACATATATACAAACGTTTGTATATATGTATTAATGTATTTATTAATTAATAATAATAGTGTCTGTGTTAGTATTATTAATTATATATATATATATATATATATATATATATATATATATATATATATATATATATATGTATATATATATATATATATATATATATATATATATATATATATATATATATATATATATATATATATATATATATATATATATATATATATATATATATATATATATATATACATATATACAGTATATAATTAACCAAACAAAATTCCTATCAGATTGAGGGTGTGGTTATTGTCACTTAAATTGAGTTTAATTAGCAAAAATAAATACTAATCAAATATACTGCAAAAGCAAGGAATTTATATCCAATTACACAGTGCTAAAATAAATAGATCCTAACAAAATTAATAATAACCGATATGTATTTTTTTTACATATACCTGTATATATATATACAGTGGTGGTCAAAAGTGTACATACACGTGTAAAGAACATGATGTCATGGCTGTCTTGACTTCACAATCATTTCTCATTTGTTTGTGATGTAGTGATTGGAGCACATACTTGTTGCTCACAAACAACATTCATGAAGTTTGCTTCTTTGATGAATTTATTATGGCTCTACTGAAAATGTGAGGGTGAAAAGTATACATACAGCAATGTTAATATTTGCTTCCTTGGCAAGTTGACCTGCAATAAGGCGCTTTTGGTAGCCATCAGCTTCTGCTTGACCACTTGACCACTAAATTGCTGCAGTTCAGCTAAATGTGTTGCTTTTCTGACATGGACTTGTTTCTTCAGCATTGTCCACACCTTTAAGTCGGGACTTTCTAAAACCTTCATTCTAGCCTGATTTAGCCATTCCTTTACCACTTTTGAGGTGTGTTTGGGGTCATTGTCCTGTTGGAACACCCAACAAGACCCAACCTCCGGGCTGATGATTTTAATTTGGAGCTAATCCTCCTTTTTCATTGTCCCATTTAAAGCAGCAGTTCCATTGGCAGCAAAACAGGCCCAGAGCATAATACTACCACCACCATGCTTGACGGCAGGCATGGTGTTCCTGGGATTAAAGGCCTCACCTTTTCTCCTCCAAACATATTGCTGGGTATTGTGGCCAAACAGCTGCATTTTTGTTCCATCTGACCACAGAACTTTCCTCCAGAAGGTCTTCTCTTTGTCCATGTGATGTGGGCGCCCAGGTTCCTTATCAAACTCATGACAACCGGCCGTAGTTTGGACAATGTCTTCCAAACGCGGTCAGACATTGGCGTCTGATATCAGCGCCACCGAGTGGCGTATGTGTGAGAAGAACATCAGCGCAGGCAACACAGCAGGGGTCCGTGTTTTGACAGGCGTCTGCAGCTGATCAGGATGAGAGGAGTTACCTCCCACCAACAAACACGGCAACACCCGGCGGGGCTGCTCGGCTGGAGTCCAACTCTGTGAATCATAAAGTCGACGTTCTGCAGGAAAACGTCTTGGCATCCATCTTTACCAGGCGGGATTCCTTTGGTCGTGGAGGCTATTAAGGATAGTTCGCTACACGTCGCTAACCATGAGAAGTTCTCTGAAAACCTCCATCTGGTCCTTCTTGGGCTCCTTTGAGGCCACGTGTGCAGAGGAGATGCTAATGATCAAATGGAACGAAGTGGACATATTTGGAGGCGAGCGTGAAGTGAACACACGCTCTTGCTTCAGGCCTCAAAGACATATTTACACCTTCAATTGTCAGCCCATCAACGTGCCAGACTTGGAAGAGTTCGCTCACTGCAGGTCTTGCGGGTTCAAATATGTACTTCCTGTTTTAATGTAAACCGGAAATAAGCGTCCATAGCGTTTCTACTCGTATGGATCCTTCATTCGTCACTCCAAGCAACGTTTGTAAGTTTTACAATATAACTAAAACTATTCTTACTTACTAAAGTGTCCCATGTGTGATGTCTGTAGGAGTGTTTTCATGCATATTTCTACCTGCTATCGTAATGTCATCAAGCTAGCGTCGTTAGCATTAGCTAATATGCTAACAGGTCTACAAGTGTCTGTGTTAGTATTATTAACTTACATTCTTTTTGTATTGTTTCACTCTCACAAATTCCTCAGTAAATTCACCAAAACGTCAGCGTGGAGTTATTGAGTCTGTTTAGCTGATTGGAGAGCTAGCTTGCGCAAGCTAGTGGGTCCATGACCATGACTGACGTTTTGTTTGATCAGCCATTTTACTGCCTTGTTTGGAAAACAATTAAGGTTTGTAAATACAAATTTTTGTGGAAATAACTCATTTCACAACGTATACTTCTGCGACTTATAGTCCAGTGCGGCTAATATATATATATAATTTCTTCTACAATTTAGTGGGTGTGGCTTATATTCCGGTG
Source organism: Entelurus aequoreus (assembly GCF_033978785.1). Taxonomy (NCBI): domain Eukaryota; kingdom Metazoa; phylum Chordata; class Actinopteri; order Syngnathiformes; family Syngnathidae; genus Entelurus; species Entelurus aequoreus. The sequence continues at coordinate 49,723,666 of NC_084749.1, forward strand.
CGCTCTGTAATCAATATATCTATCTATCTATCTATCTATCTATCTATCTATCTATCTATCTATCTATCTATCTATCTATCTATCTATCTATCTATCTATCTATCTATCTATCTATCTATCTATCTATCTATCTATCTATCTATCTATCTATCTATCTATCTATCTATCTATATATCTATCTATCTATCTATCTATCTATCTATCTATCTATCTATCTATCTATCTATCTATCTATCTATCTAGATCAGTGGTTCTTAACCTTGTTGGAGGTACCAAACCCCAGCAGTTTCAAATGCGCATTCACCGAACCCTTCTTTAGTGAATTCAAGACAAAGTTATATGTTTTTGGTAACACTTTAGTATGGGGAACATATTCTAAGTAACAAAGACTTAATTTAGAGTTATTTGGACACTAGGGGAACATATTCTAAGTAGGGATGTCCGATAATGGCTTTTTGCCGATATCCGATATGCCGATATTGTCCAACTCTTTAATTACCGATACCGATATCAACCGATACTGATATCAACCGATATATACAGTCGTGGAATTAACACATTATTATGCCTAATTTGGACAACCAGGTATGGTGAAGATAAGGTACTTTTTAAAAAAATGAATCAAATAAAATAAGATAAATAAATTAAAAACATTTTCTTGAATAAAAAAGAAAGTAAAACAATATAAAAACAGTTACATAGAAACTAGTAATTAATGAAAATGAGTAAAATGAACTGTTAAAGGTTAGTACTATTAGTGGAGCAGCAGCACGCACAATCATGTGTGCTTACGGACTGTATCCCTTGCAGACTGTATTGATATATATTGATATATAATGTAGGAAGCAGAATATTAATAACAGAAAGAAACAACCCTTTTGTGTGAATGAGTGTAAATGGGGGAGGGAGGTTTTTTGGCTTGGTGCACTAATTGTAAGTGTATCTTGTGTTTTTTATGTTGATTTAATAAAAAAAATAAATAAATAAAATAAATTTTTAAAAAAACGATACTGATAATAAAAAAACCGATACCAATAATTTCCGATATTACATTTTAACGCATTTATCGGCCGATAATATCGGCAGACCGATATTATCGGACATCTCTAATTCTAAGTCATAAAGACTTAATTTAGAGTTATTTGGTTAGGGTTAGGGTCAGGGTTAGAGGGTTAGGGTTATAATAAGGCCATGCCGAATAAGGCATTAATAAGTACTTAATAATGACTAGTTAAGAGCCAATATGTTACTCATTTGCATGTTAATAAGAAACTAATTAATGGTGAATATGTTCCCCATACTAAAGTGTTACCATGTTTTATTACTGGTGTATAAAATGAAGCGTGCATGAACAAAACCAACACAGTGCATAAACTCACAACCAATGACACACTTGCAAATCAGTCAGCTGTTGCCGTATCCGTAATACGCCGATAAAGAGAAGTTTGTATTTACACGATGAGTCGGGTGTGTTTTGACCTCCGCAGAACCCCTGAGGCCGACTCACCGAACCCAGGTCAAGAACCACTGATCTACATATATATATATATGTATGTATATATATGTATATATATATATATATATATATATATATATATATATATATATATATATATATACATATATATATATATATATATATATATATATATATATATATATATATATATATATATATATATATATATATATATATATATATATATATATATATATATATATATATATATATATATATATATATATATACATATATTAGGGCTCTTTGGGTGTCCCACGATTCGATTCAATATCGATTCTTGAGGTCACGATTCGATTCAAAAATGATTTTTCCCCGATTGAAAAGGATTGTCTATTGATGGAATACATAGATGTGAGCAGGATCTACTCTATTGATGGAATACATAGATGTGAGCAGGATCTACTCTATTGATGGAATACATAGATTTCAGCAGGATCTACTCTATTGATGGAATACATAGATTTGAGCAGGATCTACTCTATTGATGGAATACATAGATGTGAGCAGGATCTACTCTATTGATGGAATACATAGATTTCAGCAGGATCTACTCCAGTCTGCTGACATGCAAGCAGAGTAGTAAAGCTTGTATAATTGTAAAGGACAATGTTTTATCAACTGATTGCAATAATGTACATTTGTTTGAACTATTAAATGAAGCAAAAATATGACTTATTTTATCTTTGTGAAAATATTGGACACAGTGTGTTGTCAAGTTTATGAGATGCGATGCAAGTGTAAGCCACTGTGACACTATTGTTCTTTTTTATAAATGTCTAATGATAATGTCAATGAGGGATTTTTAATCACTGCTATGTTGAAATTGTTACTAATATTGATACTGTTGTTGATAATATTCATTTTTGTTTCACTACTTTTGGTTTGTTGTGTGTGGTGTTTGTGTCTCCTCTCAATTGTTGTGTGTGGTGTTTGTGTCTCCTCTCAATTGTTGTGTGTGGTGTTTGTGTCTCCTCTCAATTGTTGTGTGTGGTGTTTGTGTCTCCTCTCAATTGTTGTGTGTGGTGTTTGTGTCTCCTCTCAATTGTTGTGTGTGTGGTGTTTGTGTCTCCTCTCAATTGTTGTGTGTGGTGTTTGTGTCTCCTCTCAATTGTTGTGTGTGGTGTTTGTGTCTCCTCTCAATTGTTGTGTGTGGTGTTTGTGTCTCCTCTCAATTGTTGTGTGTGGTGTTTGTGTCTCTTCTCAATTGTTGTGTGTGGTGTTTGTGTCTCCTCTCAGTTGTTGTGTTTATTGCACTTCTGAGTGTTGCTGGCTCGGCTTTGCTTTTGGAATTGGATTGCATTGTTATGGTATTGCTGTGTATTGTTTTGTTGGATTGATTCATTAAAAATAAAAAAATTGAATAAAAATAAATAAATAAAAATCAAAAAATCGATTTTTTAAAAATGAGAATCGATTCTGAATCGCACAACGTGAGAATCGCGATTCGAATTCATATCGATTTTTTCCCACACACCTAATATATATATATATATATATATATATATATATATATATATATATATATATATATATATATATATATATATATATATATATATATATATATATATATATATATATATATATATATATATATATATATATATATATATATATATATATATATATATATATATATATATATATATATATATATACACTACCGTTCAAAAGTTTGGGGTCACCCAAACAATTTAGTGGAATAGCCTTCATTTCTAAGAACAAGAATAGACTGTGGAGTTTCAGATGAAAGTTCTCTTTTTCTGGCCATTTTGAGCGTTTAATTGAGCCCACAAATGTGATGCTCCAGAAAGTCAATCTGCTCAAAGGAAGGTCAGTTTTGTAGCTTCTGTAAGGAGCTAAAGTGTTTTCAGATGTGTGAACATGATTGCACAAGGGTTTTCTAATCATCAATTAGCCTTCTGAGCCAATGAGCAAACACATTGTACCATTAGAACACTGGAGTGATAGTTGCTGGAAATGGGCCTCTATGTAGATATTGCACCAAAAAGCAGACATTTGCAGCTAGAATAGTCATTTACCACATTAGCAATGTATAGAGTGTACTTCTTTACAGTTAAGACTAGTTTAAAGTTATCTTCACTGAAAAGTACAGTGCTTTTCCTTCAAAAATAAGGACATTTACATGTGACCCCAAACTTTGGAACGGTAGTGTATATATATATATATATATATATATATATATATATATATATATATATATATATATATATATATATATATATATATATATATATATATATATATATATATATATATATATATATATATATATATTATATATATATAGTGTTTTAAAAATAGAAACAAACCCTAATTTGTTGAATGGAACGGGTTGTCACTTGCAAGTGTTTGCCAAACCGGACTTCAACAGACGGTTAGTAGTAACAGTAGGTTAGAAATGTGTGAATGACACCTTAGCGATATTACCTCAAATTGTTGTGTAGCTATCTTAGCCTTCTACTGCAAGACAATAGCATCACTGTCATGCGACAAAGTAAATCATTATTTTCCTAAAAACTACTTTTAATTGGATCAGTGTCTACTGTGTTTGGCAATGGATCAGTTAGGCAGCCAAAAGTGGCTTGAAGATATCTTTTTACAGCAAAATCTATGGAAAATGTTGACCAAAGAACCGTCATCACATGTTATGTAGACCACAATGAAGTGTTTAAAAAAAAAGAAATAAATCCTAATTTGTTGAATGGAACAGGTTGTCTCTCATAAGTGTTTGCCAAACCGGACTTCATCAGACGGGGGACATGATCACTGAGGATTGGAGTTCACAGTACTTTGAAGAACCGTGAGCTGCGTTAATAAAAAGGTTCCTCCCTGCGAGTGAGTACGGTAACACACCAGCCCTTCTTACTCACACTCCCCTGCTTTGAGGCGGAATGACTGCTGAGATAAGACGTCTGCTTTTCAAGAAGCTCCATCGCGGAGGTTCACTTACTGAGGCGGGGTGGGTTGCTAAGCAACGGGCGGCAGTGTAGCTCCGGCTGTCACTTCGGGGCGAGAGACTGAGAGTGTGGCTGGGAAAATTGGTGAGGAGCGAAAGATTGTGTCGACTCTGCACCTGCTTGGACGTCCAGTCATTTGTAACTGGACTCAGAATTAAAAAACTAGGATTTGATCATCTGAACTTGAATGAGACACTGCTCAGGTGAGGTCAGACATGTCAATCATTCGCGTAAAAATGACTTGGTTGACACACAGGCCATCCCCCCCCCCCACCAGCAATCCATCAATCTGTCTCATTCATGTGTTCACTGAGCACCTTCTGGGTCATGACCGTCCATCAGGGGCCATAGCAAAGATGGCCTCCACGTTGGCATGATGTCAATACTGCAGCACTCGTAGTTACCATCCATCACTAGCCACCCAGCAATTGTCCGAAGGTGACATCGTCCTATTTAACCAGCACTGGCGCCACTTGCAGTCTATGTCTCGCACACCGACAGGTCCGGGCTTCTGACCCAGCGACTCAGATCCAGATAAGCGGATGAAAATGAATGGATGGATGGATAGATGGATGGATGGATGGATGGATGGATGGATGGATGGATGGATGGATGGATGGATGGATGGATGGATGGATGGATGGATGGATGGCACATGTGCCTCCAGTTGTGTCCACATTCAGTAGACCAAATTGTCCAAAGTGTGCAATCCCTTCCCTACTGTAGATACATAGCTCAGGATATGTTCTGATTGGTTCTGTCTTTTGGGTCAAGGTCCTCTTTGATTGTTTGAAAACACAAACAATCATTCACACCTACGGACCTATCAGCCTAACATACATGTTGGTTTTTAGGAGGAAGCCACAGGGAATGAAAACTTCCTTAGACCAGTAGGGCGACTTAGGTACTACGTTCAGAGGCACTTTTTCCACCGGAACAGACCCTAAAGGAAGTGGAGCCTATCCACTTTTACACAAGGAAGTCAACGATCTCAGAGTCACCCAAAGAGGACTTATTCTGAAAGTTCCACCAAAGGGTCTAATGGTCTCAGGGCTCCACCAACTAGGACTAAATCCCATGGTTCCCCCACAAAGGACTCGTTCTTTAATGTCGCAGTGGCACCAAAAGGCAAATGGGACCCTCCTGGACCCCTCTAGGGTTTACATTTACATTTAATCTTGGATTAATTAAAAACACAAACAATCCTTCACACCTACGGACCTATCAGCCTAACATACATGTTGGTTTTTAAAAGGAAGCCGCAGGGAATGAAAACATCCTTAGGCCAGTAGGGCAACTTAAGTACTACGTGCAGAGGCACTTTTTCCACCGGAACAGACCCTAAAGGAAGTGGAGCCTACGCAAGGAAGTCAATGGTCTCAGAGTCACCCAAAGAGGACTTATTGTGAGAGTTCCACCAAAAGGTCTAATGGTCTCAGGGCTCCACCAACTAGGACTAAACCCCATTGTTCTCCCACAAAGGACTTGTTCTTTAATGTCCCAGTGGCACCAAAAGGCCTGAAATACAAACCCCGTTTCCATATGAGTTGGTAAATGGTGTTAGATGTAAATATAAACGGAATACAATGATTTGCAAATCATTTTCAAGCCATATTCAGTTGAATATGCTACAAAGACAACATATTTCATGTTCAAACTCATAAACTTTATTTTTTTTTTTTGCAAATAATCATTAACTTTATAATTTGATGGCAGCAACACGTGCCAAAGTAGTTGGGAAAGGTGGCAATAAATACTGATAAAGTTGAGGAATGCTCATCAAACACTTATTTGGAACATCCCACAGGTGTGCAGGCTAATTGGGAACAGGTGGGTGCCATGATTGGCTATAAAAGTAGATTCCATGAAATGCTCAGTCATTCACAAACAAGGATGGGGCGAGGGTCACCACTTTGTCAACAAATGCCTGAGCAAATTGTTGAACAGTTTAAGAACAACCTTTCTCAAGCAGCTATTGCAAGGAATTGAGGGATTTCACCATCTACGCTCCGTAATATCATCAAAGAGAATGTGGAGAAATCACTGCACGTAAGCAGCTAAGCCCGTGACCTTCCATCCCTCAGGCTGTACTGCATCAACAAGCCACATCAGTGTGTAAAGGATATCACCACATGGAACACTTCAGAAAGCCACTGTCAGTAACTACAGTTGGTTGCTACATCTGTAAGTGCAAGTTAAAACTCTCCTATGCAAGGCGAAAACCGTTTATCAACAACACCAGAAACACTTCGCTGGGCCCGAGCTCATCTAAGATGGACTGATACAAAGTGGAAAAGTGTTCTGTGGTCTGACGAGTCCACATTTCAAATTGTTTTTGGAAACTGTGGACGTTGTGTCCTCCGGACCAAAGAGGAAAAGAACCATCCGGATTGTTCTAGGCGCAAAGTGTAAAAGGCAGCATGTGTGATGGTATGGGGGTGTATTAGTGGCCAAGACATGGGTAACTTACACATCTGTGAAGGCACCATTAATGCTGAAAGGTACATACAGCTTTTGGAGCAACATATGTTGCCATCCAAGCAACGTTACCATGGACGCCCCTGCTTATTTCAGCAAGACAATGCCAAGCCACGTGTTACATCAACGTGGCTTCATAGTAAAAGAGTGCGGGTACTAGACTGGCCTGCCTGTAGTCCAGACATTGAAAATGTGTGGCACCTGCAATGTGAGAAGGGAGACCCCCGGACTGTTGAACAACTTAAGCTGTACATCAAGCAAGAATGGGAAAGAATTCCACTTCAAAAATGTGTCTCCTCACTTCCCAAACCAAAACTGAGTGTTGTTCAAAGGAAAGGCCATGTAACACAGTGGTGAACATGCCCTTTCACAACTACTTTGGCACGCGTTGCAGCCATGAAATTCTAAGTTAATTATTATTTGCAAAAAACAAATAAAGTTTATGAGTTCCATCCATCTTCATCCATCTTCTTCCGCTTATCCAAGGTCGGGTCGCGGGGGCAGCAGCCTAAGCAGGGAAGCCCAGACTTCCCTCTCCCCAGCCACTTCGTCCAGCTCCTCCCGGGGGACCCCGAGGCGTTCCCAGGCCAGCCGGGAGAGATAGTCTTCCCAACGTGTCATGGGTCTTCCCTGTGGCCTCCTACCGGTCGGACTTGCCCGAAACACCTTGAACATGAAATATGTTGTCTTTGTAGCATATTCAACTGAATATGGCTTGAAAAGGATTTGCAAATCATTGTATTCCGTTTATATTTACATCTAACACCATTTCCCATCTCATATGGAAACGGGGTTTGTATACCCAAATAGTAGTCCTGGGGCCATTGAGTCTGTTTTCACTCAGAGATGGTCCACATGAACTCAGAGGTGTCCTGAAATTCAAACATCACATGATAAATTCCACATTCAAGGCTCAAATGTTATCTACAGTGGCGGTGAAAATGTGGGAGGGACTATGTGAGGGGAGACATTCAACTGTTTTCTAGGCTTAGAGTGTTCAAACTTGCGGTAAAAAAATGTGTTGTTGGTAAACTATCAAAAAGATGACTAGTTGATTGGACTATCTTAACTGTGGGACACAGATGCAAAAGAAGTCACTGTGGAATAATGGACATAACACACCACACACGGCTTCAGTAGACGAAAGATACCCAGGCAAGATGGAGCTAATCTCATGGTCGCTAAATGCTAATGACAAAGTGTTTTCCAGCAGGTGTGTGGACCTGGGTGAGCCCCTCCCACCTCCAAAGACATGCACCTGGGGATAGGCCCCTCCCACCTCCAAAGACATGCACCTGGGGATAGGCCCCTCCCACCTCCAAAGACATGCACCTGGGGATAGGCCCCTCCCACCTCCAAAGACATGCACCTGGGGATAGGCCCCTCCCACCTCCAAAGACATGCACCTGGGGATAGGCCCCTCCCACCTCCAAAGACATGCACCTGGTTGATTGACAACACTAAAAATGGTCCCTAGTGTGTGAATGTGAGTGTGAATGTTGTCTGTCTATCTGTGTTGGCCCTGTGATGAGGAGGTGACTTGTCCAGGGTGTACCCCGCCTTCTGCCCAAATGCAGCTGAGATAGTCTCCAGCACCCCCGTGACCCCGAACGGGACAAGCGGTAAAAAATGGATGTCCGTTACTTACTACTAAAAGACAAGTTGTCTAGTATGTTCACTATTTTATTGAAGGACTAAATGACAATAATAAACATATGTTTCATGTACACTAACATTTTGTTGTTCAAATAAAGACAATGATGACATTTTTTGTGGTTCCCTTTATTTAGAAAAGTATTGAAACACATTTTGGTGCCGGTACCAAACTATTGTTAATTGGACAAGCCTAGTTCCAGTGTATTCAGCTAAAAATAGCTGAAACTGTATTGATATGAAACAGCACATTCTCATAAGTCCGCTTCAAAAACAACAACAAAACGGTCTTCTTGAAGGTAAACAAACATTTGTTGCGTCTGCTTCACGTCACAAAACGTAGCAAAACTCCAGCCACGTTTGAATTCCCAGGTGGCGTATTTTCAACACTTGGCTATTGGCGTCGTGTCACCTGACATCACATGGACAGAGATGAGAACTTCTGGAGGAAAGTTCTGTGGTCGGATGGAACGAAAATGGAGCTGTTTGGCCACAATACCCAGCAATATGTTGGTTTTTTTTGTTTTTTTGTTGTTGTTTTTTATTTATTTATTTTCTAAATTTTAAACAACATTAAAAAAGACACAAGATCAATCAATGTTTATTTATATAGCCCTAAATCACAAGTGTCTCAAAGGGCTGTACAAGCCACAACGACATCCTCGGTACAGAGCCCACATACGGGCAAGGAAAAACTCACCCCAGTGGGATGTCGGTGAATGACTATGAGAAACCTTGGAGAGGACCACATATGTGGGTAACCCCCCTCTAGGGGAGACCGAAAGCAACGGATGTCGAGTGGGTCTGACATAACATTGTGAAAGTCCAGTCCACAGTGGATCCAACACATCAGCGGGAGTCCAGTCCACAGCGGGGCCAACAGGAAACCATCCCGAGCGGAGACGGGTCAGCAGCGCAGAGATGTCCCCAACCGATGCACAGGCTAGTGGTCCACCCGGGGTCCCGGCTCTGGACAGCCAGCACTTCATCCATGGCCACCGGACCTATGCAACTCCCCCTCGCAAGGGACAGGGGAGAAGAGGAGAGAAGAAAAGAAACGGCAGATCAACTGGTCTAAAAAAGGGGGGGTCTATTTAAAGGCTAGATTATACAAATGAGTTTTAAGATGGGACTTAAATGCTTCTACTGAGGTAGCATCTCTAACTGTTACCGGGAGGGCATTCCAGAGTACTGGAGCCCCAATAGAAAACGCTCTATAGCCCGCAGACTTTTTTTTGGCTCTGGGAATCACTAATAAGCCGGAGTTCTTTGAACGCAGATTTCTTGTCGGGACATATGGTACAATACAGTCGGCGAGATAGGCTGGAGCTAAACCGTGTAATATTTTATACGTAAGTAGTAAAACCTTAAAGTGGCATCTTAAGTGCACAGGAAGCCCGTGCAGGTGAGCCAGTATAGGTATATGTATATGTATATATGTATATAAAGGTATATACAGTATAGGCGTAATATGATCAAACTTTCTTGTTTTTGTCAAAAGTCTAGCAGCCGCATTTTGTACCAACTGTAATCTTTTAATGCCAGACATAGGGAGACCCGAAAATAATACGTTACAGTAATGGAGACGAGATCTGGATACACTTACCATTAGTGCATCAACCCAAGAAAACCCTCCCTCCCCCATTCACACTCATCCACACTCATTCACACAAAAGGGTCTGTCTCTTTCTGTTAAAAAAAACAACAACTTCTGGTTCCTACAATATAGAACAATACAGTCTGCAAGGGATACAGTCTTTAGAGCACACATGATTGTGTGTGGTGCTGGTCCAATAACATTTTCACTAATTACTAGTTTTTATGTAATTGTTTTTAAATTGCTTTACTTTCAAACAAAACAAACAAAGGACCTTAACTTCACCAGACCGGGTTGTCAATGAAATCAGATTGTTCAAAAGGGTTCTTAAAACCAGGTCCAGTTCAGATTACGTCCAGGTCGGGCTCAGCAACACACACCTTCACCCGTGTACACCAAAAACCAGGGAACACAACAGGTTGCATACAATCCACACAAAAAAACACATTTTCAAATGAAGCACCCATGTACAGTCCACATCACATCCAAGTCGACATACCTTCATTTATGTATACTTCAAATAGGGAACACAACAACAGATTGCATATCATATATAAACAAAATTACATTTTCAAAATAAGCCTTTGAGGACTTCCCATCTTTTTTTATGTTTTTTGGCATCATTATCGTTTTCAATCATATAATTTTCTAAAGTTGAAAAATACTGAATAAATGTTTTAAAGAAAGTAATACTAAGTGAATATCTGTTTTTGGCCTTAAAAATAAACATTTTACCGAGTACTATAATTAAATGGACTAAATCATGATTGTCAATGAACTCTCCTAAAATAACAGAAACCACAACAAGCTTCATAAACAAACCAATCCTTAAACACATTTTTTCAACTTCCACCCAAAACAAAGACACAATATGACAATACCAAAACAAATGCAGGGTGGATTCAGGCTCCTGACAACAAAATGGCAATCATCTGACTCTGTCATATTCCATATTTTTAACATTTTTCCCGTGGGTAGGAAGTTATAAATAATTTTAATTTGAAAATAACGATTTTGCACATCGATAGTGGTTTTATAGATTAATTTGAATATTGCATCCCATGGCAACGGGCAGTCAAAAAAGTCCTCCCATTTTCCATTTGTGTTGTATGAGGCAGCCTTCAAAGATTTCTTTATTAAATAAAAATTATATATTTTTCTATTTATTTTACTTCCTTTTTGCCAACTAGAATTTCTTATTAAGCAATATGTTTGGAGGAGAAAAGGTGAGGCCTTTAATCCCAGGAACACCCTGCCTACCGTCAAGCATGGTGGTGGTAGTATTATGTTTTGCTGCCAATGGAACTGCTGCTTTAAATGGGACAATGAAAAAGGAGGATTAGCTCCAAATTGTTCAGGACAAGCTAAAACCATCAGCCCGGAGGTTGGGTCTTGTTGGGTCACCTTCTCCGGCCACGACATTCACCTCTCACCCGCAGTCGCTAATCTGGATGTTAGAATGGACCCTCACTTGACCTTTGAGGCTCACATAAAACAACTGTGCAAGACCTCCTTCTACCACCTCAGGAACATTGCTAAACTCCGCCCCTCGCTCGCTCTCTCTGATGCCGAGAGGCTCGTCCACACCGTCGTCTCCTCCAGGCTAGACTACTGCAACGCACTTTTTGTGGGGATCCCCAGCAAGAAGATCCAGAAGCTGCAGAACTTACAGAATAGAGCTGCTAGGATCCTGATGAGAGTGCGGAAATACCACCACATCACACCACTTCTCAAATCCCTTAATAATAATAATAATAATAATAGATTTTATTTGTAAAAAGCACTTTATATTGGGTAAATAATCTCAAAGTGCTACAGTGTATTAAAAAATAAATAATAAAGAAAAATAAAGAAAAATAAAGAAATAAAATAATAATAAAGAAATAAATAAAAATAAAAACTATAACAGCCAAATAGCTATAACTAGTATGCATATATCTAAAAAAAAAAAGGCTTTTTTTAAAAAGAAGGATTTTTAAGCCTTTTTTAAAAGCATCCACAGTCTGTGGTGCCCTCAGGTGGTCAGGGAGAGCACTGAGCCAGGAAGCCCTTCACTGGCTTCCTGTTCCACTCGGGATTGAATACAAAGTCTCCCTGCTAACCCACCAGTGCCTCCATGGAAATGCCCCCCTCTACCTCAAAGAACTACTCACCCCCCCAATCCTCCACCCGACACCTCCGCTCCAGACAGGCAAACCTCCTCCAACCTCCGAGGACAAAGCTACGAGCAATGGGAGACCGGGCTTTCTGCTCCGCCGCTCCCAGTCTGTGGAACGCTCTCCCTGACCACTTGAGGGTACCACAGACTGTGGATGCTTTTAAAAAAGGATCAAAACCCCTTTTTTTTTTTTTTAGATATATGTGTGCTAGTCCTAGCTATTAGGCTGTTCTAGTTTTTTTCCTTTTTTCTTTTATGCACTGTAGCACTTTGAGGATGTTTGCTCAATGTAAAGTGCTTTTACAAATAAAATCTATTATTATTATTATTACTGTCTTGGGCGCAGTTGGGTGTTACAAAACAGGACAATGACCCCAAACACACCTCAAAAGTGGTAAAGGAATGGCTAAATCAGGCTAGAATGAAGGTTTTAGAATGGCCTTCCCAAAGTCCTGACATGTGGACAATGCTGAAGAAACAAGTCCATATCAGAAAAGCAACACATTTAGCTGAACTGCAGCAATTTAGTGGTCAAGTGGTCAAGCAGAAGCTTGTGGATGGCTACCAAAAGCGCCTTATTGCAGGTCAACTTGCCAAGGAAGCAAATATTAACATTGCTGTATGTATACAAACCCCGTTTCCATATGAGTTGGGAAATGGTGTTAGATGTAAATATAAACGGAATACAATGATTTTCAAATCCTTTTCAAGCCATATTCAGTTGAATATGCTACAAAGACAACATATTTCATGTTCAAACTCATAAACTTTATTTATTTTTTGCAAATAATAATTAACTTAGAATGTCATGGCTGCAACACGTGCCAAAGTAGTTGGGAAAGGGCATGTTCACCACTGTGTTACATGGCCTTTCCTTTTAACAACACTCAGTTTTGGTTTGGGAAGTGAGGAGACACATTTTTGAAGTGGAATTCTTTCCCATTCTTGCTTGATGTACAGCTTAAGTTGTTCAACAGTCCGGGGGTCTCCCTTCTCACATTGCAGGTGCCACACATTTTCAATGTCTGGACTACAGGCAGGCCAGTCTAGTACCCGCACTCTTTTACTATGAAGCCACGTTGATGTAACACCTGGCTTGGCATTGTCTTGCTGAAATAAGCAGGGGCGTCCATGATAACGTTGCTTGGATGGCAACATATGTTGCTCCAAAAGCTGTATGTACCTTTCAGCATTAATGGTGCCTTCACAGATGTGTAAGTTACCCATGTCTTGGCCACTAATACACCCCCATACCATCACACATGCTGCCTTTTACACTTTCACCCTAGAACAATCCGGATGGTTCTTTTCCTCTTTGGTCCAGAGGACACGACGTCCACAGTTTCCAAAAACAATTTGAAATGTGGACTCGTCAGACCACAGAACACTTTTCCACTTTGTATCAGTCCATCTTAGATGAGCTCAGGCCCAGCGAAGCCGACGGCGTTTCTGGGTGTTGTTGATAAACGGTTTTCGCCTTGCATAGGAGAGTTTTAACTTGCACTTACAGATGTAGCGACCAACTGTAGTTACTGACAGTGGCTTTCTGAAGTGTTCCATGTGGTGATATCCTTTACACACTGATGTGGCTTGTTGATGCAGTACAGCCTGAGGGATGGAAGGTCACGGGCTTAGCTGCTTACCTGCAGTGATTTCTCCACATTCTCTGAACCCTTTGATGATATTACGGAGCGTAGATGGTGAAATCCCTCAATTCCTTGCAATAGCTGCTTGAGAAAGGTTGTTCTTAAACTGTTCAACAATTTGCTCAGGCATTTGTTGACAAAGTGGTGACCCTCGCCCCATTCTTGTTTGTGAATGACTGAGCATTTCATGGAATCTACTTTTATACCCAATCATGGCACCCACCTGTTCCCAATTAGCCTGCACACCTGTGGGATGTTCCAAATAAGTGTTTGATGAGCATTCCTCAACTTTATCAGTATTTATTGCCACCTTTCCCAACTTCTTTGTCACGTGTTGCTGCCATCAAATTATAAAGTTAATGATTATTTGCACACAAAAAAAAGTTTATGAGTTTGAACATGAAATATGTTGTCTTTGTAGCATATTCAACTGAATATGTTGTTAAAAAAGGATTTGCAAATCATTGTATTCCATTTATATTTACATCTAACACCATTTCCCAACTCATATGGAAACGGGGTTTGTACTTTTCACCCTCACATTTTCAGTAGAGCCATAATAAATTCATAAAAGAAGCAAACTTCATGAATGTTTTTAGTGAGCAACAAGTATGTGCTCCAATCACTACATCACAAAACAATAAGAGTTGTAGAAGTGATTGTAAAGTCAAGACAGCCATGACATCATGTTTCAAAATAAAAGTCATACAGCAGTCGTTAGTTTTCAGTTCAGATTTCTGCTGCAGAACTTTATTGTTACACTCTTACTTTCAAGCACATCACTTCAGGTCCACCGCAGCAAATTGTCAGCTGCCTCGGCCCCTGCTGGTCTCAGCTGGTCTCAGCTGGTCTCAGCTGGTCTCAGCTGGTCCCTGCTGGTCTCAGCTGGTCTCTTCCATCCATCTCAGAGTCGCACTTGCCGGGTCACAATAAAACTAAAACTTGCTTAGCTTCTCCTGATCGAAACGGGCAAAAAGTGAGCAGCAAACGTTGCCCACAGTGACTCTGGGAATGATTGTGTTTCTGCTGGCGTCAGCAAACCATGTGAGGAGACTTTCAAAATACATTTGACCTACGCTTTGAACCCTGCGGATAATTTATGGATTTTTTTTTTTTCATCACTCTGACGGCCACATTGCCAACGGTTTAGGAATCAAAACATGAACGGGCAAATAAACTGAAAAGGTGTGCCTTCCATTCAGCACTTTCAACCGGAAGTAGAAGTGCCTTCTTGTCTTCTAGCCATCCATAGCGGTTCTACTTATATGGATTATCCATTCAACACTTTTAATTTGACAATATAACTAAAACAATTGTTACTTAGTAAAGCGTCCAATGTGTGATGTCTGCAGGAGTGTTGTCATGCTTATTTGTGAGACGTCTCCCTCGACTCTGTAGTCAAGAGCCACAAAAGATACTTTCAAAATACTTTTTTCCTACGCTTTCAACCCTGCGGCTAATTTATGGATTTTTTTTTTTACGCAGACAGCCACATTGCAAATAGTTTAAGAATAAAAAACATGAACAGGCAAATAAACTGAAAAGGTGTGTTATTGTTGTGCTACGGCACAGGTGTCGCATTGTCCTTCCATTTAGCATTTTCAACCGGAAGTAGAAGTGCCGTTTTGTCTTCTAGCCATCCATAGCGTTTCTACTCATGTGGATTCTCCATTCAACACTTTTAGTTTTACAATATAACTAAAACAATTCTTACTTACTAAAGCGTCCCATGTGTGATGTCTGTACGAGTGTTTTCATGCATATTTGTACCTGCTATCGTATTGTAACAACGCTAGCTTTGTTAGCATGAGCTAACATGCTAACACGAGTGTCTGTGTGAGTATTATTAACTTACAATAACATTAGTTTTGTATTGTTTCACTTTCACTAATTCCTCAGTAAATTCACCAAAATGTCAGTGTGTGAGTCTGTTTAGCTGATTGGAGAGCTAGCTTGCGCAGCTAGCGGGTCCATGACCATGACTTCTGTTTTGTTTCATCAGCCGTTTTACTGCCTTGTTCGGAAACGATTAAGGTATGTAAATAAACATTTACAGATTATTTATGTGTATATAACTAATTTCCCAATGTTTATATCTGCGTCTTATAGTCCAGTGCGACTTATATATGGAAACATATTTTTTCCCGTAAGATATAACGGTTGCGGCTTATATCCTGGTGCGCTCTATGGTCTGTAAAATATAGTATGTTCACCTAAAAGTGCTGTAAGTCACAATAAGATGCAGTTTGTTTGCTCCATTTTAAATTGTGAACCACACCAGCAAGTCACACAGCTCATCTCTAATTACCTCCATGCCACCTGCTCACCAGTGTGTGTGTGTGTGTGTGTGTGTGTGTGTGTGTGTGTGTGTGTGTGTGTGTGTGTGTGTGTGTGTGTGTGTGTGTGTGTGTGTGTGTGTGTGTGTGTGTGTGTGTGTGTGTGTTCATGTGTTTCTACCCTTCTTGAGACATGAAAAAGGAAAAGTATCTTCCATATGAGGAGGTGTGAACAAGTGATGACATAAATCATGGTCCCAATAACATTGCATCTACTAGAGAGTCCGTGAACATTGCTCCAAAGTCAGGATTTTTTTTGGTTGATTTAACGTGCATACAAAAGTAAACATTGACAGGTGCAAAGGCAGCAATATAAGATCAAACAAGATAAAGAAGGACTTCCCTATTCATCCCCGCCAGGTGAACAGCTGAGTTTACCATTTCCAGTGCTGACGTAAGACAAGCCACATGTGAGCATAGGATGAACAAATACACTACACTACTAAGACTATAGTGGCCATTAACAGTTAGCTTCTACGGCTGTGTTGCCCAAAGTGCGGCACAGGGGCCATCTGTGGTCCCTGACTCCTTTGTCATCGGCCTTAAGCACATTACAAACAACTAAATATAGAGTTGTCATTTGAACCCCTGGTGGTGAAATCTGTCAAAATGAGGGTGGTCCCAAAAAGGAAGGATTTGTTTTCACATTGACTGTGTGTCACTTTTAAAAGTGCTCCCCCTCTGGTCAACATATGAAATAACAAGTGTGAGTAAGAAATTGAAATGCGCCCCCTTTGGCCAAAATTAATAAAATAAATATGTATATAGAGACAACTTGAGGTAAATAATGAAGATTAAAATTACAAACAAAAAATACAAAATAAAATTAACTAAAAGGCAGTCTTTTTCTCACAATGTGTTGACTTTTTTCTTATAAAATCAGGAACAATTTCTCGTATTATTTCTGGGTTTTTTAATATTGCAATATTTTCTCGTAAAATGATTACTTTTTTAATGTAAAATGATTACTTTTTAATGCAAAATGGTGACATCTGTCATACAAAATTCTGACTCTTATCACAATATTGCCAACTTTTTTGTTGTTCTTGTAAAATTGTGACATTTTTCGACCATATGACTAAAATTGCGACTTTTGTCATCATTTTGCCAAGTAAAATTCAGATTATTATCATAATGTTGCCATACATTGTGACTTTTGTCGAGTAAAATTACGACTCTTTTCATAAAATTGCCAAAATGTTAAGCTTTTCTTGTAAAATTGCGACTGTTATTGAGTAAAATTCCAACTTTCATCATAATATTGCACAAATGTTCCGTTTTTCTTGTAAAACGTTGACTCGCGTCGAGTAAAATGAGGACTTTTATTATAATACTGCCAAGTTGTTCTTGTGAAATTGTGACCTTTTTCTTGTGAAATTCCAACTCATTTTTCACAACAAGCTTCTTTATATTTGCATAGTATGTATATATTATTAATGTTGTAAATACACTTCTTTATATATCTAGAAAGGCTGGTCCTAAAGAGGGAGGCATTTTTCTCAGGTCTCAAGAAGGTAACATATACAAGAGTGTGTGTGTGTGTGTGTGTGTGTGTGTGTGTGTGTGTGTGTGTGTGTGTGTGTGTGTGTGTGTGTGTGTGTGTGTGTGTGTGTGTGTGTGTGTGTGTGTGTGTGTGTGTGTGTGTGTGTGTGTGTGTGTGTGTGTCCACAACATCAGTGGACTCTCTTTAGAGCGTGCAATCTTGATAAACGGTGCGGTTGCCATGGCGACTGCATCCCAGAGGCAGGATGATACAGATCCTTAAGACGACACCAAAAAAAGACTTTTTTTCCCCCTAAAACAGGGGTCGGCAACCTTTACCACTCAAAGAGCCATTTTGGCAAGTTTCACACATTAAAGAAAGTAATGGGAGCCACAAAAATGTTTTTATAATTTAAAATGAAAAACACCACATACAAAGCTTACATGCTTTGTGCTATGTTAACCAGGGGTCTCAGACACACGCACCGGCACGCACTTTAATGTGGAAATTTGATGTTAGTGCAGCCCGCGAGTTTTGGATGAATGTCGCATGCGTCACACTTGCCAACCCTCTCATTTTTCCCGGGAGACTCCCGAATCTCAGAGTGTGATGGCCCTGCATTTGGCGCCCTCTACAGTCTGCCCAAGCAGTGTTCCTGCTCGGCCACAAGTGGAATGCAGCTTTAGCTTGCTCACGTGAGAGACAGCAAGGCTACTAACTCAGCTGCCACACATCTTACACTGACGGTACCAATACCCAGAATCCCATGCAGCCCTAACTCTTCCGCTCAACCAACCACGAAGAGGGGGGGGGGGGTTGATGTGTGGGGGGATTTGGTGGTAGCGGGGTGTATAATGTAGACCGGAAGAGTTAGGACTGCATGGGATTCTGGGTAATGGTTGTGTTGTGTTTATGTTGTGTTACAGTGGGATGTTCTCCAGAAATGTGTTTTTCATTCTTTTTTGGTGTGGGTTCACAGTGTGGCGCATATTTGTAACGTAACAATGTTGAAGTTGTTTGATACGGCTACCGTCAGTGTAAGCTGTGTGGCTGATGAGTAACTATGCTTTGCTGTCTCCTGTGTGAGCAAGTAATAACAACATGCAACATGTGGCTGGACTGACACGCTGTAAGTAAATGCTATAGAGGACAATTACTGCAGTGCAATTAGGGCACACCCTTTATACAGTATTAGAGTGTTAATATGATTATTTTTTCCCTGGGAGTAATCTATGAGAGACACTGACATCCATAAGTCTCCTGGGAAAATCGAGGGGGTCGGCATGCATATAGCTGAGCCGCATCAGAGTGGTCAAGGAGCCGCATGCGGCTCCGGAGCCGCGGGTTGCCGACCCCTGCCCTAAAACAACTTTGACTTTCCCAACCCGGAGGAGGAGCAGTTGCTCTCTTGAGGGTTTCTCCTCTAATCTTTCACGCCGACTCGCGGGTGGAAAAGAGCGCGCGTGGATCATGCAAATGAAGACTAAAATAGCGAAGAGTGTGCAGAATGGAGAGTTGTTATGTAACGTTGGTGTGGAATAAAAAGGTGTGGTCGACTTCTGGATGGTTCGTCGCCAGCACTGGTGTTGCTGTGTGTGTGCGCGTGGATTTCTGGGTCAATTGTTGCAGAAGAATCGCGATGATCCGAGCAAGACCGCATCAATTTTTCACGAAGAAGTAAAAATAGAAAGAAAAAAAGAAAAAAACCTGCACAGACTTACGTCACATGTAGGAACAACAGTGCCCCCTTCTGGTCACGTGGTGCAGCGCAGCCTTGTGTGTATGAAGAATACATTATTAATATACTACATGAATATATATAAACAATACATTGTTAATATACCACATGAATATATATAAATAATATATTATTAATATACTACATGAATATATATAATTAATAATATACTACATGAATATATATAAATAATACATTATTAATATACTACATGAATATATATAAATAATACATTATTAATATACTACATGAATATATATAAATGACACATTATTAATATACTACATGAATATATATAAATAATACATTATTAATATACTACATGAATATATATAAATAATACATTATTAATATACTACATGAATATATATAATTAATAATATACTACATGAATATATATAAATGATACATTATTAATATACTACATGAATATATATAAATTATACATTATTAATATACTACATGAATATATATAAATAATACATTATTAATATACTACATGAATATCTATAATTAATAATATACTACATGAATATATATAAATAATACATTATTAATATACTATATGAATATATATAATTAATACATTATTAATATACTACATAAATATATATAAATAATGTATTATTAATATACTACATGAATATATATAAATACATCATTAATATACTACATTAATATATATAAATAATACATTATTAATATAATACATGAATATATATAAATAATACATTATTAATATACTACATGAATATATATAAATACATCATTAATATACTACATTAATATATATAAATAATACATTATTAATATACTACATGAATATATATAAATAATACATTATTAATATACTACATGAATATATATATGTATATATAATACATTATTAATATACTACATGAATATACATAAATAATGCATTATTAATATACCACATGAATATATATAAATAATACATTATTAATATACTACATGAATATATATAATTAATAATATACTACATGAATATATATATAAATAATACATTATTAATATACTACATGAATATATATAAATAATACATTATTAATATACTACATGAATATATATAATTAATAATATACTACATGAATATATATAAATGATAATTATTAATATACTACATGAATATATATAAATAATACATTATTAATATACTACATGAATATATATAATTAATATTATACTACATGAATCTATATAAATAATACATTATTAATATACTACATGAATATATATAAATAATACATTATTAATATAATACATGAATATATATAAATAATACATTATTAATATACTACATGAATATACATAAATAATACATTATTAATATACTACATGAATATATATAATTAATACATTATTAATATACTACATAAATATATATAAATAATATATTATTAATATACTACATGAATGTATATAAATAATACATTGTTAATATACTACATGAATATATATAAATAATACATCATTAATATACTACATTAATATATATAAATAATACATTATTAATATACTACATGAATATATATAATTAATACATTATTAATATACTACATGAATATATATAAGTGGCTGGGGAGAGGGAAGTCTGGGCTTCCCTGCTTAGGCTGCTGCTCCCGTGACCCGACCTCGGATAAGCGGAAGAAGATGGATGGATGGAATATATATAACTAATACATTATCAATATACTACATGAATATATATAAATAATACAATATTAATATACTACATGTATATAAATAATACATTAATATACTACATGAATATGAATATACATACAACAATGTAATAGATGTCATATATCACATACAACAATGTAATAGATGTCATATATCACATACAACAATGTAATAGATGTCATATATCACATACAACAACGTAATAGATGTCATATATCACATACAACAATGTAATGAATGTCATATATCACATACAACAATGTAATAGATGTCATATATCACATACAACAATGCAATAGATGTCATATATCACATACAACAATGTAATAGATGTCATATATCACATACAACAACGTAATAGATGTCATATATCACATACAACAATGTAATATATGTCATATATCACATACAACAACGTAATAGATGTCATATATCACATACAACAATGTAATAGATGTCATATATCACATACAACAATGTAATAGATGTCATATATCACATACAACAACGTAATAGATGTCATATATCACATACAACAACGTAATAGATGTCATATATCACATACAACAACGTAATAGATGTCATATATCACATACAACAATGTAATAGATGTCATATATCACATACAACAATGTAATAGATGTCATATATCACATACAACAATGTAATAGATGTCATATATCACATACAACAACGTAATAGATGTCTTATATCACATACAACAACGTAATAGATGTCATATATCACATACAACAACGTAATAGATGTCATATATCACATACAACAATGTAATAGATGTCATATATCACATACAACAACGTAATAGATGTCATATATCACATACAACAATGTAATAGATGTCATATATCACATACAACAACGTAATAGATGTCATATATCACATACAACAACGTAATAGATGTCATATATCACATACAACAATGTAATAGATGTCATATATCACATACAACAATGTAATAGATGTCATATATCACATACAACAATGTAATAGATGTCATATATCACATACAACAACGTAATAGATGTCATATATCACATACAACAACGTAATAGATGTCATATATCACATAAAACAACGTAATAGATGTCATATATCACATACAACAACGTAATAGATGTCATATATCACATACGACAACGTAATAGATGTCATATATCACATACAACAATGTAATAGATGTCATATATCACATACAACAATGTAATAGATGTCATATATCACATACAACAATGTAATAGATGTCATATATCACATACAACAACGTAATAGATGTCATATATCACATACAATAACGTAATAGATGTCATATATCACATACAACAACGTAATAGATGTCATATATCACATACAACAACGTAATAGATGTCATATATCACATACAACAACGTAATAGATGTCATATATCACATACAACAACGTAATAGATGTCATATATCACATACAACAACGTAATAGATGTCATATATCACATACAACAACGTAATTGATGTCATATATCACATACAACAATGTAATAGATGTCATATATCACATACAACAATGTAATAGATGTCATATATCACATACAACAATGTAATAGATGTCATATATCACATACAACAACGTAATAGATGTCATATATCACATACAACAACGTAATAGATGTCATATATCACATACAACAACGTAATGCATGTCATATATCACATACAACAATCTAATATATGTCATATATCACATACAACAATGTAATAGATGTCATATATCACATACAACAATGTAATAGATGTCATATATCACATACAACAATGTAATAGATGTCATATATCACATACAACAATGTAATAGATGTCATATATCACATACAACAAAGTAATAGATGTCATATATCACATACAACAACGTAATGGATGTCATATATCACATACAACAACGTAATAGATGTCATATATCACATACAACGTAATAGATGTCATATATCACATACAACAACGTAATAGATGTCATATATCACATACAACAATGTAATAGATGTCATATATCACATACAACAATGTAATAGATGTCATATATCACATACAACAATGTAATAGATGTCATATATCACATACAATGTAATAGATGTCATATATCACATACAACAACGTAATAGATGTCATATATCACATACAACAATGTAATAGATGTCATATATCACATACAACAATGTAATAGATGTCATATATCACATACAACAATGTAATAGATGTCATATATCACATACAACTACGTAATAGATGTCATATATCACATACAACAATGTAATAGATGTCATATATCACATACAACAATGTAATAGATGTCATATATCACATACAACAACGTAATAGATGTCATATATCACATACAACAATGTAACAGATGTCATATATCACATACAACAATGTAATAGATGTCATATATCACATACAACAATGTAATAGATGTCATATATCACATACAACAATGTAATAGATGTCATATATCACATACAACAATGTAATAGATGTCATATATCACATACAACAATGTAATAGATGTCATATATCACATACAACTACGTAATAGATGTCATATATCACATACAACAATGTAATAGATGTCATATATCACATACAACAACGTAATAGATGTCATATATCACATACAACAACGTAATAGATGTCATATATCACATACAACAACGTAATAGATGTCATATATCACATACAACAACGTAATAGTTGTCATATATCACATACAACAACGTAATAGATGTCATATATCACATACAACAACGTAATAGATATCATATATCACATACAACAATGTAATAGATGTCATATATCACATACAACAATGTAATAGATGTCATATATCACATACAACAATGTAATAGATGTCATATATCACATACAACAACGTAATAGATGTCATATATCACATACAACAATGTAATAGATGTCATATATCACATACAACAATGTAATAGATGTCATATATCACATACAACAACGTAATAGATGTCATATATCACATACAACAATGTAATAGATGTCATATATCACATACAATGTAATAGATGTCATATATCACATACAACAATGTAATAGATGTCATATATCACACACAACAACGTAATAGATGTCATATATCACATACAACAATGTAATAGATGTCATATATCACATACAACCATGTAATAGATGTCATATATCACATACAACAATGTAATAGATGTCATATATCACATACAACAATGTAATAGATGTCATATATCACATACAACAACGTAATAGATGTCATATATCACATACAACCATGTAATAGATGTCATATATCACATACAACAATGTAATAGATGTCATATATCACATACAACAACGTAATAGATGTCATATATCACATACAACAACGTAATAGATGTCATATATCACATACAACAATGTAATAGATGTCATATATCACATACAATGTAATAGATGTCATATATCACATACAACAATGTAATAGATGTCATATATCACATACAATGTAATAGATGTCATATATCACATACAACAATGTAATAGATGTCATATATCACACACAACAACGTAATAGATGTCATATATCACATACAACAATGTAATAGATGTCATATATCACATACAACAATGTAATAGATGTCATATATCACATACAATGTAATAGATGTCATATATCACATACAACAATGTAATAGATGTCATATATCACATACAATGTAATAGATGTCATATATCACATACAACAATGTAATAGATGTCATATATCACACACAACAACGTAATAGATGTCATATATCACATACAACAATGTAATAGATGTCATATATCACATACAACAATGTAATAGATGTCATATATCACATACAACAACGTAATAGATGTCATATATCACATACAACAATGTAATAGATGTCATATATCACATACAACAATGTAATAGATGTCATATATCACATACAACAACGTAATAGATGTCATATATCACATACAACAATGTAATAGATGTCATATATCACATACAACAATGTAATAGATGTCATATATCACATACAACAACGTAATAGATGTCATATATCACATACAACAATGTAATAGATGTCATATATCACATACAATGTAATAGATGTCATATATCACATACAACAATGTAATAGATGTCATATATCACACACAACAACGTAATAGATGTCATATATCACATACAACAATGTAATAGATGTCATATATCACATACAACCATGTAATAGATGTCATATATCACATACAACAATGTAATAGATGTCATATATCACATACAACAATGTAATAGATGTCATATATCACATACAACAACGTAATAGATGTCATATATCACATACAACCATGTAATAGATGTCATATATCACATACAACAATGTAATAGATGTCATATATCACATACAACAACGTAATAGATGTCATATATCACATACAACAACGTAATAGATGTCATATATCACATACAACAATGTAATAGATGTCATATATCACATACAATGTAATAGATGTCATATATCACATACAACAATGTAATAGATGTCATATATCACATACAATGTAATAGATGTCATATATCACATACAACAATGTAATAGATGTCATATATCACATACAACAACGTAATAGATGTCATATATCACATACAACAATGTAATAGATGTCATATATCACATACAACAATGTAATAGATGTCATATATCACATACAATGTAATAGATGTCATATATCACATACAACAATGTAATAGATGTCATATATCACATACAATGTAATAGATGTCATATATCACATACAACAATGTAATAGATGTCATATATCACACACAACAACGTAATAGATGTCATATATCACATACAACAATGTAATAGATGTCATATATCACATACAACAATGTAATAGATGTCATATATCACATACAACAACGTAATAGATGTCATATATCACATACAACAATGTAATAGATGTCATATATCACATACAACAATGTAATAGATGTCATATATCACATACAACAACGTAATAGATGTCATATATCACATACAACAATGTAATAGATGTCATATATCACATACAACTACGTAACAGATGTCATATATCACATACAACAACGTAATAGATGTCATATATCACATACAACAATGTAATGAATGTCATATATCACATACAACAATGTAATAGATGTCATATATCACATACAACAATGCAATAGATGTCATATATCACATACAACAATGTAATAGATGTCATATATCACATACAACAACGTAATAGATGTCATATATCACATACAACAATGTAATATATGTCATATATCACATACAACAACGTAATAGATGTCATATATCACATACAACAATGTAATAGATGTCATATATCACATACAACAATGTAATAGATGTCATATATCACATACAACAACGTAATAGATGTCATATATCACATACAACAACGTAATAGATGTCATATATCACATACAACAACGTAATAGATGTCATATATCACATACAACAATGTAATAGATGTCATATATCACATACAACAATGTAATAGATGTCATATATCACATACAACAATGTAATAGATGTCATATATCACATACAACAACGTAATAGATGTCTTATATCACATACAACAACGTAATAGATGTCATATATCACATACAACAACGTAATAGATGTCATATATCACATACAACAATGTAATAGATGTCATATATCACATACAACAACGTAATAGATGTCATATATCACATACAACAATGTAATAGATGTCATATATCACATACAACAACGTAATAGATGTCATATATCACATACAACAACGTAATAGATGTCATATATCACATACAACAATGTAATAGATGTCATATATCACATACAACAATGTAATAGATGTCATATATCACATACAACAATGTAATAGATGTCATATATCACATACAACAACGTAATAGATGTCATATATCACATACAACAACGTAATAGATGTCATATATCACATAAAACAACGTAATAGATGTCATATATCACATACAACAACGTAATAGATGTCATATATCACATACGACAACGTAATAGATGTCATATATCACATACAACAATGTAATAGATGTCATATATCACATACAACAATGTAATAGATGTCATATATCACATACAACAATGTAATAGATGTCATATATCACATACAACAACGTAATAGATGTCATATATCACATACAATAACGTAATAGATGTCATATATCACATACAACAACGTAATAGATGTCATATATCACATACAACAACGTAATAGATGTCATATATCACATACAACAACGTAATAGATGTCATATATCACATACAACAACGTAATAGATGTCATATATCACATACAACAACGTAATAGATGTCATATATCACATACAACAACGTAATTGATGTCATATATCACATACAACAATGTAATAGATGTCATATATCACATACAACAATGTAATAGATGTCATATATCACATACAACAATGTAATAGATGTCATATATCACATACAACAACGTAATAGATGTCATATATCACATACAACAACGTAATAGATGTCATATATCACATACAACAACGTAATGCATGTCATATATCACATACAACAATCTAATATATGTCATATATCACATACAACAATGTAATAGATGTCATATATCACATACAACAATGTAATAGATGTCATATATCACATACAACAATGTAATAGATGTCATATATCACATACAACAATGTAATAGATGTCATATATCACATACAACAAAGTAATAGATGTCATATATCACATACAACAACGTAATGGATGTCATATATCACATACAACAACGTAATAGATGTCATATATCACATACAACGTAATAGATGTCATATATCACATACAACAACGTAATAGATGTCATATATCACATACAACAATGTAATAGATGTCATATATCACATACAACAATGTAATAGATGTCATATATCACATACAACAATGTAATAGATGTCATATATCACATACAATGTAATAGATGTCATATATCACATACAACAACGTAATAGATGTCATATATCACATACAACAATGTAATAGATGTCATATATCACATACAACAATGTAATAGATGTCATATATCACATACAACAATGTAATAGATGTCA
The DNA here is from genome assembly GCF_033978785.1 of Entelurus aequoreus. Taxonomy (NCBI): domain Eukaryota; kingdom Metazoa; phylum Chordata; class Actinopteri; order Syngnathiformes; family Syngnathidae; genus Entelurus; species Entelurus aequoreus. The sequence goes on from NC_084749.1 coordinate 49,752,169, forward strand.
TATATCACATACAACTACGTAATAGATGTCATATATCACATACAACAATGTAATAGATGTCATATATCACATACAACAATGTAATAGATGTCATATATCACATACAACAACGTAATAGATGTCATATATCACATACAACAATGTAACAGATGTCATATATCACATACAACAATGTAATAGATGTCATATATCACATACAACAATGTAATAGATGTCATATATCACATACAACAATGTAATAGATGTCATATATCACATACAACAATGTAATAGATGTCATATATCACATACAACAATGTAATAGATGTCATATATCACATACAACTACGTAATAGATGTCATATATCACATACAACAATGTAATAGATGTCATATATCACATACAACAACGTAATAGATGTCATATATCACATACAACAACGTAATAGATGTCATATATCACATACAACAACGTAATAGATGTCATATATCACATACAACAACGTAATAGTTGTCATATATCACATACAACAACGTAATAGATGTCATATATCACATACAACAACGTAATAGATATCATATATCACATACAACAATGTAATAGATGTCATATATCACATACAACAATGTAATAGATGTCATATATCACATACAACAATGTAATAGATGTCATATATCACATACAACAACGTAATAGATGTCATATATCACATACAACAATGTAATAGATGTCATATATCACATACAACAATGTAATAGATGTCATATATCACATACAACAACGTAATAGATGTCATATATCACATACAACAATGTAATAGATGTCATATATCACATACAATGTAATAGATGTCATATATCACATACAACAATGTAATAGATGTCATATATCACACACAACAACGTAATAGATGTCATATATCACATACAACAATGTAATAGATGTCATATATCACATACAACCATGTAATAGATGTCATATATCACATACAACAATGTAATAGATGTCATATATCACATACAACAATGTAATAGATGTCATATATCACATACAACAACGTAATAGATGTCATATATCACATACAACCATGTAATAGATGTCATATATCACATACAACAATGTAATAGATGTCATATATCACATACAACAACGTAATAGATGTCATATATCACATACAACAACGTAATAGATGTCATATATCACATACAACAATGTAATAGATGTCATATATCACATACAATGTAATAGATGTCATATATCACATACAACAATGTAATAGATGTCATATATCACATACAATGTAATAGATGTCATATATCACATACAACAATGTAATAGATGTCATATATCACACACAACAACGTAATAGATGTCATATATCACATACAACAATGTAATAGATGTCATATATCACATACAACAATGTAATAGATGTCATATATCACATACAATGTAATAGATGTCATATATCACATACAACAATGTAATAGATGTCATATATCACATACAATGTAATAGATGTCATATATCACATACAACAATGTAATAGATGTCATATATCACACACAACAACGTAATAGATGTCATATATCACATACAACAATGTAATAGATGTCATATATCACATACAACAATGTAATAGATGTCATATATCACATACAACAACGTAATAGATGTCATATATCACATACAACAATGTAATAGATGTCATATATCACATACAACAATGTAATAGATGTCATATATCACATACAACAACGTAATAGATGTCATATATCACATACAACAATGTAATAGATGTCATATATCACATACAACAACGTAATAGATGTCATATATCACATACAACAATGTAATAGATGTCATATATCACATACAACAATGTAATAGATGTCATATATCACATACAACAACGTAATAGATGTCATATATCACATACAACAATGTAATAGATGTCATATATCACATACAACAATGTAATAGATGTCATATATCACATACAACAACGTAATAGATGTCATATATCACATACAACAATGTAATAGATGTCATATATCACATACAATGTAATAGATGTCATATATCACATACAACAATGTAATAGATGTCATATATCACACACAACAACGTAATAGATGTCATATATCACATACAACAATGTAATAGATGTCATATATCACATACAACCATGTAATAGATGTCATATATCACATACAACAATGTAATAGATGTCATATATCACATACAACAATGTAATAGATGTCATATATCACATACAACAACGTAATAGATGTCATATATCACATACAACCATGTAATAGATGTCATATATCACATACAACAATGTAATAGATGTCATATATCACATACAACAACGTAATAGATGTCATATATCACATACAACAACGTAATAGATGTCATATATCACATACAACAATGTAATAGATGTCATATATCACATACAATGTAATAGATGTCATATATCACATACAACAATGTAATAGATGTCATATATCACATACAATGTAATAGATGTCATATATCACATACAACAATGTAATAGATGTCATATATCACATACAACAACGTAATAGATGTCATATATCACATACAACAATGTAATAGATGTCATATATCACATACAACAATGTAATAGATGTCATATATCACATACAATGTAATAGATGTCATATATCACATACAACAATGTAATAGATGTCATATATCACATACAATGTAATAGATGTCATATATCACATACAACAATGTAATAGATGTCATATATCACACACAACAACGTAATAGATGTCATATATCACATACAACAATGTAATAGATGTCATATATCACATACAACAATGTAATAGATGTCATATATCACATACAACAACGTAATAGATGTCATATATCACATACAACAATGTAATAGATGTCATATATCACATACAACAATGTAATAGATGTCATATATCACATACAACAACGTAATAGATGTCATATATCACATACAACAATGTAATAGATGTCATATATCACATACAACTACGTAACAGATGTCATATATCACATACAACTACGTAATAGATGTCATATATCACATACAACAATGTAATAGATGTCATATATCACATACAACAATGTAATAGATGTCATATATCACATACAACAATGTAATAGATGTCATATATCACATACAACAATGTAATAGATGTCATATATCACATACAACAATGTAATAGATGTCATATATCACATACAACAATGTAATAGATGTCATATATCACATACAACAATGTAATAGATGTCATATATCACATACAACAACGTAATAGATGTCATATATCACATACAACAATGTAATAGATGTCATATATCACATGCAACAATGTAATAGATGTCATATATCACATACAACAACGTAATAGATGTCATATATCACATACAACAATGTAATAGATGTCATATATCACATGCAACAATGTAATAGATGTCATATATAGATAAGAAGTCGGTTGAGGACGCATGGCGTGAAGACGTGTTAGCCTCCAGCTCCTGCTTAAACTCTACCTTTTTGACATGCACCCGACCTGTATTGTATTTTACGAGCATCTAACCGCTGGTAAATTTATTTTTTACAACTACGACTCATAAAAAACTCGGTTCACCACGATAATGCCTCCCAAATGTGCAAAACCACAAGAGAAGGCAGAGGTCGATGCTGCAGCCGTTAGCAAGGCTGAGCTGATAGCCATACTGTCGGACCATAGATCAACCTTGCTAACAGAGCTTAAAACATCCTTTAACGAGGTGAACGAGAAACTGGACGGACTTCAAAACACAGTCAACAGTCATAACCACAGACTGTCCTCTCTGGAAGAAAATGCCGATTCGATAAATCAGCGATTGGAGCAGGTGGAGGCTGTTTGTGACATGCTACAGACTGACAACCAGAAGCTAAAGGCTAAGCTCACCGACCTGGAGGGAAGGAGCAGGCGGAGTAATGCCCGGCTAGTTGGCTTACCCGAAGGGATAGAAGGCCCGCAACCTACCAAGTTTTTCTCCATGCTGCTGAAAGAAGTACTTGGTGAGGAAGTATTCGCCTCTCCACCTGAGCTGGACCGCGCTCATCGCAGCCTGGCTCCCAAGCCGAGACACGGGGACAAGCCCCGACCTATCCTGCTTTCTTTTCATCGCTTCCAGAGCAAAGACCTGCTGATTCGGGAGGCAAGGAAGAGGGGTACGCTGCAATATCACGGGCACGCGTTCAGAGTGTACGAGGACTACTCTCCAGAGGTAGTGAATCAGCGGAGGGCTTACCGGACTGTGATGGCGTCATTGTACAAGATGGGACTCAAACCCTCGCTACTTTACCCGGCCAAGCTCCGCATCACACAGACGGACGGCATCCGCGTTTGGCTCGGAACTGTAGCCGAGGCAGACAGCTACATCAAGGCGTATAAAGACTCTCCATAACGGTCTCATCAACAAAGTGTGTTTATGAGTCACAGTGAGTTTAAGATCTGAACTATATAATCATATTAAGTGTGTGTGTGTGTGTGTTTAGTGTAAATGTTTCACTGGAGGTGGATACAAATGTGTCATTTGTACAAAGAAAAATAAATTAAAATATAATGGAAAGTGAATTAAAAAATATCTTTACTAATATTGGTAATAAGGAATCTGAATGTAGAAGTACTGATAATATTCATAGTAGAGAACTGTATAATAATTATAATCATATTCAACTAGATTTTTATGACAACATCAATTATAACTGTAATTCAAATGAGTTTGGCAGTGATATAGATCCAGACTGCAATCTTTACAATAACATTACCAGAAACTGTGAGTACTACACAGACGAACAATTTAAATGTGTGAATATGGACAAATCTTTTACTGTAATACATTTTAATAGCCGAAGCTTGTATAAAAATGTTGACAATATTAGTGAATATCTGAGCCAGTTCAAAAAATTTAGTATTGTTGCAGTCTCAGAGACTTGGCTCGATGAGAACAAGTGTTGTGATATGAGATTGGATGGTTATGAATTATTCACCACAAACAGAGTTGGAAAAAGGGGAGGAGGAGTAGCACTTTTTGTAAATCATGATTTAAAATGTTGGAAAATTGACAGCAAATCAACTGCTATAGCTGGAATTTTTGAATGTATTACTGTAGAAATTGAAGTAGAAAAATAAAAAAAAATAAATGTTAGTTGTGTTTATAGAACACCTGGATCATGTCTAGACACATTTAATCAAAAATTGGACTATTTGTTTAATAAGTCAAACAAGCTCCATATTGTGTGCTGTGATTTTAATATTAATCTTCTGAATCCCATGGACAGTACCAAAACAACCGATTTTATAACAGGATTGTACAGTAATAATTGTTTTCCCCTTATCATAAAACCTACCAGAATAACAGTAGACTTTGCCACACTGATAGATAACATTTTCACCAATCAACCTGAGAATCAAATAACAGCAGGACTACTACTCAATGACATAAGTGATCATCTACCTGTATTCAGTATTTTCCACAATTTCTTTCATCAGAGAGGGACCAAAAAAGCAGTTCAATATAGATTTGTTAGACATCAAACGCCAGAAACTATGGCAGCATTCAAGTCTGAGTTATGTGCTCAAGACTGGGGGGAGGTTTACACCTCCACAGACCCAGATGAAGCATACGAACATTTTCTCAACATTTTCATAACATTGTATGATAAGCACTGTCCAATTAAAAACATGACATTAAGGACAGCACTGTTAAGGACAAACCATGGATCACAAAGGGACTATTGAAGTCCTGCAAAAAGAAAAATTATCTTTACAGAAGACATTTAAAGTACAGAACAAAAGAAACTGAACACAAATATAAAACGTATAAAAATAAGTTAACACAAATAATAAAGCACAGCAAAAGAACATATTACTGTAACCTATTAGAACAACATAAAAATAGCATCCAGGGTACGTGGAAAGTTTTGAATGGTATCATTAAAAAAAACATGACAAATAAGGAACATCCAAGCTATTTCATAGAAAATAATCAAACTATAAATGACTCTAAGGAAATAACGGATGCTTTTAACACCTTCTTTGTGAATGTTGGACCTAATTTATTTAGCAAATGAAATTGTACAACCCGAAAACAGTGTCAAATTTAATGAACAAACCATTCAAAGCAACTTAGAATCGTTTTTTATTTCCCCCGTCCATGAAAGTGAAATCACAGAAATTGTAAATTCTCAAGAAAACAAGAAGTCAACAGACTGCTGTGACTTGGACTTTTCTCTGATCAGGGAAATTGTTGATTTTATAGCTGTTCCCTTCACTTATGTATGTAATATTTCTTTTATAAAAGGTGTTTTCCCAAAGAAAATGAAAACGGCAAAAGTTATTCCCATCTACAAAAGTGGAGATAAGCATCAGTTCACCAACTATAGGCCTATTTCTATACTCTCACAATTTTCAAAAATCCTTGAAAAATTATTTGTGTCAAGATTAGACAGTTTTATTGACAAGCAACACTTGCTAAGTGAACACCAATACGGCTTTCGACCAAACAGGTCCACTTCCATGGCAGTGATGGAACTAGTTGAGGAGGTAACCACTGCAATTGATAAGAGGGAGTTTGTTGTTGGCGTTTTTATTGACCTGAGCAAGGCCTTTGACACCATCGATCATACATTGCTTTTAAACAAAATGCAGAGGTATGGTGTCAGAGGTCTTGCTCATGATTGGTTGAAGGGTTATCTTGGTGGCAGAGAACAGTACGTGCATATGAATAATGTAGATTCAGATAAAAAGATTATAACACATGGAGTACCACAAGGTTCTGTATGGGGACCAAAATTGTTTTTATTGTACATTAATGATATCTGTAAAATCTTTAAAAAACTCAACTGTATTCTCTTTGCTGATGATACAAGTCTGTACTGTTCTGGGCAAGACCTTGGCCAACTCTTAGGGACTGTAGAGAGTGAACTCCACATACTAAAGCAATGGTTTGATGCCAATAAACTATCAATCAACCTAAATAAAACAAAATATATAATTTTTGGAAATAGGAAAAATAACAAACAGTGTCATATAAGAATGTATGATATGGAGATAGAAAGGGTGTATTCAACAACATTTTTGGGAATCCATATAGATGATAAATTAAATTGGAAACTGCACATAAATATACTTAAGACAAAGATGGCAAAAAATATTGCTATGTTACATAAAATAAAAAACTCCGTAAATCAAAAGGCTCTTATCATGTTATATAATTCTTTTGTACTCCCTTATCTTAATTATTGTGTCGAAATCTGGGGTAACAATTACAAAACAAACATTAAATCTATATTCTTACTTCAAAAGAAAGCGATTAGAATTGTAAATTATGCAGATTATCATGACCATACCAATGCTCTGTTTATTAAATTAAAAACATTAAAACTGCACGATCTTGTTGACCTCAACACTGCTATTGTGATGTACAAAGCTCATAACCACATGCTGTCTGGGTGTCTACAGGAGAGGTTTAAACCCAGAGAGAATCCCTATGACCTCAGAGGTTCAGCTGTCTTCCAGAAAGCTAAGATAAGAACAAGATTAAAAAGTAGATGTGTTTCTGTCAGGGGGGTTCAACTGTGGAACAGCTTGGATTATTCCTTCAAATGTTCCAGTTCTATTCACACATTTAAAAAACACTTTAAGACCAATGTCTTGAAAAAATATATCACTCTAGAATCAACACAGTAGTTAATACTATGATCAATGTTAATTTAAATACTAAATGTGGGTTATAAATAATAATGGAATTGTTATATAATTGGTATATAAATTGGTACAAAGGTTTAACATGTCTACAAGGATATTTCACATGCCTTTACTGTGTATATAATTGAACTGTGTTTATGTTATGTATAATGTGTATTTATAATATGTTGTACAATGGACATTCAATAATTTTCGGAAGTTTATTTTGTACTTGACAATGTTTATAGGGTTAGGCGCAATAAGTGTTCAACTTCAGCCTAAACCCTTTCGGTCTGCAACATTTTCATTTCAATTTAAGAATGTACAACTGTTTGTTTATTTTGTTGACGATTGACCGAAGAATAATAAACTTGAATATATCACATACAACAATGTAATAGATGTCATATATCACATACAACAATGTAATAGATGTCATATATCACATACAACAACGTAATAGATGTCATATATCACATACAACAACGTAATAGATGTCATATATCACATACAACAATGTAATAGATGTCATATATCACATACAACAACGTAATAGATGTCATATATCACATACAACAATGTAATAGATGTCATATATCACATACAACAACGTAATAGATGTCATATATCACATACAACAATGTAATAGATGTCATATATCACATACAACAATGTAATAGATGTCATATATCACATACAACAATGTAATAGATGTCATATATCACATACAACAATGTAATAGATGTCATATATCACATACAACAATGTAATAGATGTCATATATCACATACAACAACGTAATAGATGTCATATATCACATACAACAACGTAATAGATGTCATATATCACATACAACAATGTAATAGATGTCATATATCACATACAACAATGTAATAGATGTCATATATCACATACAACAATGTAATAGATGTCATATATCACATACAACAATGTAATAGATGTCATATATCACATACAACAACGTAATAGATGTCATATATCACATACAACAACGTAATAGATGTCATATATCACATACAACAATGTAATAGATGTCATATATCACATACAACAATGTAATAGATGTCATATATCACATACAACAATGTAATAGATGTCATATATCACATACAACAACGTAATAGATGTCATATATCACATACAACAACGTAATAGATGTCATATATCACATACAACAATGTAATAGATGTCATATATCACATACAACAATGTAATAGATGTCATATATCACATACAACAACGTAATAGATGTCATATATCACATACAACAACGTAATAGATGTCATATATCACATACAACAACGTAATAGATGTCATATATCACATACATTGCTTTTTCTACTTTTTATTGCCTCACTTTTGAACGCATGTGTGTGTTTGTCTTGAGGGAAGAAAGGAAACACGTTTCAACATCTTTTCTTTTCTTTTCTCATGACGAGCATCAGCAGGATTTTCTCCAGAGATGTTGAAAAAATCATGAATCAATAAATCAGGAGGATTATTGATACATCTTTAATAACATTTGTTGTGTCTTCTGGAACATTCTTGTCATCTTTCTCTGCAAGGAAAGTCCAAATAAAAGCATTTAATGGAAATGTAAATATTTGTTCATGAAGCAACAACACAAAATAGAATAGTTTTCATTTTGGTTTTAGTTCACTGCATTGTTGATTCTATTGTGTTTTTTATATATTTATTTAAAAATCACATCATAGATCTCTGCATTGAACTATTGACAACAATTATTTTTTACTTGAAGAAAATGTTTTTTTATCCTACAAATATATTTTTTTAATTGAATAAAATATAATTTTACTTGCAAATATTTTTTTGGCTTTCAGAAAATGTGTTTTTTCACTTAAAAATCGATTTTTGAATTGAATAAAATCGTTTTTTTTTTTACTTACTTACAAATTATTTTTTGTTTAAATTGTATCAAATATTGCTTTATTTGCAAATATTTTTTAAGTACATTTGACATATTTTTTTTACCTGAATAATTTTTTTTTTTTTTAATTGAATGAATGAGATTTTTTTACTTGCAAATATTGTTTTTACTTGCAGAAAGTGTTTTTTTCCTTACAAATCGATTTTTACTTTTTTTTACTTGTTAATTGTTTTTACTTGTGAATCTTATTTTTAATTGAAGGAAATTGTTTTTTTCATTTGTTAAAGTTATTTTTTTTAAATAAAGACAATTGCTTTTTTTTTTTTTTACCTGTGAATCACTTTTATACTGAAGGAAATTGTTTTCTTCCCTGTGAATTGTTTTTTTAACTGATGAATGAAGTTTTTTATTTGCAAATGTTTTTAATTGAATATTGAATTTTTTTTTACTTGAAAATAATTTTTTCAAAGAATAAAATAGATTTTTTTTATACTTGCAAATCGTTACGTTCATTAAATAAAATTGTTTTATACTTGCAAATGTTTTTGTTAATTGAAGAAATGTGTTGGGGGTGAATAAAAACGTTTGTTTTGGCCGTAAATTGACTTTCTAAGTTGAGACCACTTTGTTTGATTACAGAGACTGTAGGCAAATATTTTTGACCAAGGTGTTTATTTACTTGCAAATTGTTTATTTTTAATTGAAGAAAAACATTTTTTTTTACTTCTGAATCTATTCTTGATTAAAGAAAACATATTTTATGTTTGCAAATCTTTTTTGAATTAAATAAAATTGTTTTTCATTTGCAAATTTTCTTTAATTGAAAAGAATGTTTTTTTTACTTGCACATCATTTTGTCAATTGAAAAAACAATGTTTTTTAATTGAATTTTTTTTTTTTTTACATTGCAAATCATTATTTTAATAGAATAAAATAGATTGTTGTATACTTGTGAATCGTTATGTTCATTGAATAATATTGTTTTTCACATTCAAATTGTTTTCTTTAATTAAAGAAATGGTTTTCTTTTACTTGCAAATCATTTTTCCAATTGAAAATAGTTATTTTAATAGTTATGTTGATTGGATAAAATCGTTCTTTTACTTGCAAAATGTTTTTCTTTTCTTTTAGAAAATGTTTTTTATTTATTGAAATTTTTTTTTAATTGTTTCTTTTTTTTTTTACTTGCAACTCATTATTTTAATAGAACACTTTTTTTTTTTTACTTACGAATTTATTCTTAATTAAAGAAAACATATTTTATAATTGAGGATAATTTTTTTTATTAAATTAAATAGTTTTTCACTTGCAAATTGTTATCTTTAATTAAAGAAAATGTTTTTTTTTTACTTGCAAATCATTTTGTCAATTGAAAATGTTTTTTTTAATAGTTATGTTAATTGGATAAAATTGTTCTTTGCTTGCAAATTGTTTTTCTTTCCTTTTAGAAAAATGTTTTTTATTTGTTGAAAAAAAAATTTTATTGAATTTTTTTTTTACTTGCAAATCATTATTTTAGTAGAATACTTTTTTTTTTTTACATACAAATTTATTCTTAATTAAAGGGGAAAAAAGTATAATTGCCAATCATTTTTTAAATTAAATTAAATAGTTTTTCACTTGCAAATTGTTTTCTTTAATTAAAGAAAATGTTTTTTTTTACTTGCAAATCATTTCTCCAATTGAAAAAAAATATTTTTATGTTGATTGGGTGAAATCGTTCTTTTACTTGCAAATTGTTTTTCTTTCCTTTTAGAAAATGTTTTTTATTTGTTGAAAAAGTTTTTTTAATTGATTTTTTTTTTTTACTTGCAAGTCATTATTTTAATAGAATACTTTTTTTTTTACTTATGAATTTATTCTGAATTAAAGAAAACATATTTTATAATTGCGAATCATTTTTTTAATTAAACAAAATAGTTTTTCACTTGCAAATTTTTTTCTTTAATTGAAGAAAACGTTTTTTTTACTCGCAAATCATTTTGTCAATTGAAAAAATTGTTTTTTATAGTTATGCTAATTGGATAAAATTGTTCTTTTATTTGCTAATTGTTTTTTTTTCCTTTTAGAAAATGTTAGTTATTTGCAAATGTTTTTTAATTGAATATATATATTTTTTTACTTTGCCAATCATTATTTTAATAGAACAAAATAGATTTTTTTTATATACTTGCGAATCGTTATGTTCATTGAATAAATTTTTTTTATACTTGCATATGTTTTTTTTAATTGAAGAAATGTGTTGGGGGTGAATAAAAACTTTTGTTTTGGCCGTAAATTGACTTTCTAAGTTGAGACCACTTTGTTTGATTACAGAGACTGTAGGCAAATATTTTTGACCAAGGTGTTTATTTACTTGCAAATTGTTTATTTTTAATTGAAGAAAAACTTTTTTTTTACTTTATTCTTAATTAAAGAAAACTTATTTTGTATTTGAAAATCTTTTTTGAATTAAATAAAATTGTTTTTCACTTGCAAATTGTTTTCTTTAATTGAAGAAAATGTTTTTTTTACTTGCAAATCATTTTGTCAATTGAAAAAACAATTTTGTATAGTTGTGTTAATTGGATAAAATTGTTATTTTACTTGCAAATAGTTTTTTTTTCCTTTTAGAAAATGTTTTTTATTTGCAAATGTTTTTTAATTGAATATATATATTTTTTTTACATTGCAAATCATTATTTTAATAGAATAAAATAGATTTTTTTTTATACTTGTGAATCGTTATATTCATTGGATAAAATTGTTTTCTTTAATTAAAGAAAATGTTTTTTTTACTTGCAAATCATTTTTCCAATCGAAAAAAATATTTTGTATAATTATGTTGATTGGATAAAATCGTTCTTTTACTTGCAAATTGTTTTTCTTTCCTTTTAGAAAATGTTTTTTATTTGTTGAAAATGTTTGTTAATTGATTTTTTTATTTTTATTTGCAAATCATTATTTTAATAGAATACTTTTTTTTTTTTTACTTACGAATTTATTCTTAAAGAAAACATATTTTATAATTGCGAATAATTGTTTTAATTAAATAGAATTGTTTTTCACTTGCAAATTGTTTTCTTTAATTGAAGAAAATGGTTTTATTTTACTTGCAAATCATTTTGTCAATTGAAAATCATTTTTTTATAATTATGTTAATTGGATAACATTTTTCTTTTACCTGCTAATTGTTTTTCTTTCCTTTTAGAAAATGTTTTTTATTTGTTGAAAAAGGTTTTTTAAATTTTTATTTTTTTTTAACTTGCAAGTCATTATTTTAATAGAATACTTTTTTTTTTTACTTACGAATTTATTCTGAATAAAGAAAACATATTTTATAATTGCGAATCATTTTTTTAATTAAATAAAATAGTTTTTCACTTGCAAATTTTTTTCTTTAATTGAAGAACACTTTTTTTTACTCGCAAATCATTTTGTCAATTGAAAAACTTTTTTTTTATAGTTATGTTGATTGGATAAAATTTTTCTTTTATTTGCTAATTGTTTTTTTTTCCTTTTAGAAAATGTTTTTTATTTGTTGAAAATGTTTTTTAATTATTTTTTTTGTTTTTTTACTTGCAAAACATTATTTTAATAGGATTTTTTTTTTTTACTTACGAATGTATTCTTAATTAAAGAAAACATATTTTATAATTGCGAGAAAAACTAATTTAAATGAAAGAAAATAGTTTTTCACTTGCAAATTGTTTTCTTTAATTGAAGAAAATGTTTTTTTTACTCGCAAATCATTTTGTCAATTGAAAAAAAAAATGTTTATAGTTAAAATTGTTCTTTTACTTGCTAATTAGTTTTTTTCCCTTTTTAGAAAATGTTTTTTATTTGCAAATGTTTTTTTAATTGAATGATTTTTTTTTTTTACTATGCAAATCATTATTTTAATAGAATGACAGATTTTTTTTTTATACTTGCGAATCGTTATGTTCATTGAATAAAATTGTTTTATACTTGCAAATGTTTTTTTTAATTGAAGAAATGTGTTGTGGGTGAGTAAAAACGTTCGTTTTGGCCGTAAATTGACTTTCCACTTTGTTTGATTACAGAGACTGTAGGCAAATATTTTTGGCAAAGACGGAATGAATACTGAAAGCGAGGTCCCGCAGTACGTGGTCTTGTCGGCTCACATGGTTTTTACTGGTCTCCAGCGTAGTCCCAGGTAGTGTTGTGCTGGACTGCCAGAAGACTGGTCGCTGGCAGCGTCACGGAGATGGCTTGGCGGTAGACGGTGTACTAGAAGACAAGGGCAGGACTTGTGTGAGTACACCTCTCTCTAAGGGATGCCAGGCGGTC
>NC_084749.1:49771104-49793604 GCF_033978785.1 Entelurus aequoreus
TTGTCCATCCAACACCATTCTGGGAATATATTAGTTGCTAACTAAACTACAATAAAGCATTTTAAAAACTGCTTACAAAAGACCTTTACAAGCAGTGTTGACCTGAAAGACGTGATTTAAAATGTTTATTTACAAAGACCACCGAATGTTAATTAGTCTCATCAAACAAAAATAAATCAACACCAACTTCCTCCCAATCTCAGCTTTTCAGTAGTTTAGAAAAGTACTAGAATAGAAATTACAATAAATATGTGCCAAGCAATTTGGAAGACATACAATCCTTATTAAATACAATAATAAAAAATTAAAACTAAAACAGTATCAAAAATAATATTAGTAATAATATCAATTATAGTTGTTTGTTTTGAATCCCAAAAAATGCTTCTTAAAAAGAAATTGCAAAAAATATAAACATGTATATTTTGTTTACACATACTGTATGTATATTATTTTTTCTTTCAAAAAAATAATAATAATATATGTATATGTTTATAGGTGTACATATATGTATAAGTTTTATTTTTCAAATGAAAAATAATAATTATATACTGTATGTATATATGTGTAAATATATATATATATATATATATATATATATATATATATATATATATATATATATATATATATATATATATATATATATATATATATATATATATTTATTTATTTTTTTTTTTTTTCAAATAAAAATTAATAATATATGTATATATGTGTATGTTTATATGTGTACATATATGTATATGTATATATATTTTGTCTTTTTCAAAGGAAAAATAATAATTATATATGTATATATGTGTAAATATATGTATATGTATCTCTCTCTCTCTCTCTCTCTCTCTCTCTATTTGTTTTTCAAATAAAAAATAATAATATATGTTCATACTGTATGTGTATGTTTACATGTGTACGTATATGTATATGTATATATTTTTTATTTTTCAAATTAAAAATAATTATTTATGTATATATGTGTAAATATATGTATACATTAATTTCTGTATATGTATATATATATATTTTTTTTTTTTTTCAAAAAATAAAAATAACATATGTATATGTGCATGTTTATTTGTGTACATTTATGTATATAGATTTTTTCTTTTTCAAATGCAAAATAATAATTATATATGTGTACATATAAGTAATAAGTATATATACCTCTCTCTATATATGCATATATATATTTATTTTTCAAATAAAAATAATAATACATGTGTATGGGGACGGCGTGGCGAAGTTGGTAGAGTGGCTGTGCCAGCAATCGGAGTGTTGCTGGTTACTGGGGTTCAATCCCCACCTTCTACCATCCTAGTCACGTCCGTTGTGTCCTTGGGCAAGACACTTCACCCTTGCTCCTGATGGCTGCTGGTAGCGCCTTGCATGGCAGCTCCCGCCATCAGTGTGTGAATGTGTGTGTGAATGGGTAAATGTGGAAATAGTGTCAAAGCGCTTTGAGTACCTTGAAGGCAGAAAAGCGCTATACAAGTATAACCCATTTATCATTTATTTAATTGTATGTTTATATGTGCACATCAGTGACGTGCAGTCAGGGGAGGCAGGTGAGGCGGGGACTCACCTGACATCATGGAAAGAAAAAAATGTAAAAAGAAAAAAAAATCATTAAATTGTTATATGTATATCCAGTGATTATACTATAAAATTATTTTCCATTTAACTTCACTAGTTTTAGATCATTTTTATTCAAAATCGCTGAATTTTCACATTTGCCGTTCAAATAGTGAGAAGAGACGGTGCGGTGATCAGCAGCCAGTTGAGGCGTCACTCAGTTGTGCCTCAACATGGATTGCGCAATGACTGGGCTAACTGCTGGCCTGCTGTGCAGTGAGAGCGTATTGCTATATGAATTATATTATACATATCCATAGTTGAGTTAGCTGAGGTATATAATGTACAGTGTATTTTGTCAACAACTGTATGTGTGTAACGTAGTTCTTGTGCTGAGCAATCATAAAACGGCTGCGAAGACGCACTGTGTGAGGCTCGCAGTAATCCCGCCTCCTTGTGGTAGAGAATGCACCCCCGCCGTAGAATGCACCCCCTGATGGGAGTGTTATATCAACTAAAGCCCACACTTAAACTTTCCACGTGCAAGATTGAATCTATTTAAAAAAGTTATTTAATAAGAAGCCAAAAAGTGCAAAAACAATAATGTTCGTGTTGGAGGAGTTGTGAATGACAGGGCCACAACATTAGGTACACCTGCAGACTGCAGCACGGATTTCATATTTCATTCATTCACAACTCCTCCAACACCAACATTATTGTTTTTGTACTTTTTGGCTTCTTATTAAATAACTTTTTTAAATAGATTTAATCTTGCATGTGGAAAGTTTAAGTGTGGGCTTTAGTTGATACAACACTCCCGTCAGGGGGTGCATTCTATGGCGGGGGTGCATTAATCCAGCACAACAGCGGTGCATGGACATCATTTATAAGTAAAGGTAAGACCATAATAACGTTTTTTTTATTAAATATGCTTTTTTGTGTGCTACAGTTTGTATGTGTAAAGTTAAAGTTAAGTTAAAGTAGCAATGATTGTCACACACACACTAGGTGTGGTGAAATTTGTCCTCTGCATTTGACCCATTCCCTTGTTCACCCCCTGGGAGGTGAGGGGAGTAGTGGGCAGCAGCGGCGCTGCGCCCGGGAATAATTTTTGGTGATTTAACCCCCAATTCCAACCCTTGATGCTGAGTGCCAAGTAGGGAAGAATGCTGGTATGAGCTTTTAAACATAATCCGTTAACTGCTGCCAATCAAATGGTGAATAAGATCATCTTTAGGGTTCATATGTTTGTAAATCTGACTGTGATGAAGTCAGTGCCTCACCAGCCATGAACCTTACCGCACGCCACTGGTGCACATATACATATACATTTTTGAAATGAAGAATAATAATTATATATGTATATATGTGTAAATATATGTATACATCTCTCTCTCTCTCTCTCTCTCTCTCTCTCTCTCTCTCTCTCTCTCTCTCTCTCTCTCTCTCTCTCTCTCATTTTTTCTTTTTCAAATAAAAAAATATAATTATATATCTATACATCTCTCTATATATGCACATATATCAATATTTATGTATATGTGTACATATTTTTTCTTTTTCAAATAGAAAATATAATTATATATGTATGCATGTATATATATATATAATTATATATATATATATATATATATATATATATATATATATATATATATATATATATATATATATATATATATATATATATATATATATATATATATATATATATATATATATATATATATATATATATATAAATATATATATATATGATTTATCGATTTTATAATGGGAATAAAAACAATGTTTTTTCTTTTAGCACTCAAAGGTGTTCTGTGGTTAAGTCGTGCGTCTTCTCACCTGGGACTGCTTTCAGCGCCAAATTGGTGTAGCCCAGGAAATAGTACAAGGGGTACTCCTGGTGGTAGTACACTCTCCTCATCTCCGACTCCACGCAGAGTGCCGCCCCGTAGATGTTACTCTGGGCGCACGCTTTGCTCCTGGGATGCCAGGTGTTGGGCGGCTGCAGCACACAAACATCACACTTTACTGCCACTCCTTTCCCCCAGGGGGAGCTTGTCATACCGCTGAGCTTTCCGGCCGGACCACCGCCGCATCCCCGACGGGGGTGGGAATCATGGGAGTCATTTTGGACAAAGTTGGCTCTTCGCTGTTCCGAGAGACGGCGTAAACATTGGAGCTGTTTGTGGGGAGAAGAGCGGGACAAACGTTGTTGGGTTTGGACTCATTCTGAAAACTTCATTCCACACTAATTCTGTCTTTTACAACTCATCCACTTTGACAATCAGAGGAGTGACTTGTTTGGTGGAACCACCTGAAATCTGTCAACACGCCCAGAACTCCTACCTCCTTCCTACCAGGCAGCCAAAAGGCTGTTAAAACTTAAAAATATACCACTCAACAGCCGACAATTAGCTACCTTTCTTTTGTAAATGCAGCCATTACATCGGAATGTGGTGGACCACTCTAAGGATATGTCTACACTAAACCGGATAATTTCGAGGGGGGTTCGGGGGGTTTTGGGTCCATTTCAATATAATTTAGAGTTTTGTCTCAAAATAGTTCTAGGGTGCATAATTATTGTACAATGACAATTTTCTCTTCAAAATATATTTCACTTAAACTTTGTAAAATTTGATAACTTTGTTTTGTACAGAAAAAAACAATTCTCATAATATTCCTCAAAACTCTTTAATGAAAACAACAATCTCACAATATTGCAACTTGTTCTCTAAAACAATAATGGCTTTGTTTTAACAAAATATTTGGCAAAATGCCATACCCTTTTCTTTAAAACTTATTTTTTTTAATATTTTTTTGTTAAAATATTTCTACACAACTCTTATAAAATTACTTTCTCACAATACAGCCTTTTTCTAAAAATAGGATTTTCACAATATTTTAGTCCTGTAGAATGTCATAATTTTTCTTGTAAAATTATTTTTTGTTCCCAAAATATGCCGACATAATTCAAAAAACTTTTTTCTTTCATGTTTAACTTCAACCTTGTCGAATTACAGTTTTGTTTTGTTAAAAAAAAAAACATTCTCAGAATATTCCTCAAAAAATATTGCATGACAATTTATTCTCAAAATATTGCAACTTATTTTCTAAAAACAAATATATAACTTTTCTCACAATATATTTGACTTTAATCCTGTAAATGGCATATTTTTTCGTTGTAAAATTCTATCTTTTAAAAAAAATATTCAGACATAACTCTTGTACAGCGACAACATTGTTTCTCAAAATATTACACTGTAAAAAATTAAAAAATACAAATATATATTGTAAAATTTAAAACATCTCTGAATATTCCTAAAAAAACATTGTATGAAAATGTGTGTATTTTAATATTTAATCATTAAAATTTTTTTTTTTTTAAATACTTTTTTCACAATATTTCACATTAATTCTGTAAAAAGGCATCATTTTTATTGTAAATTTTTATTTTTTCCAAAATATTCCAATATAATTCTTGTACAATCACAACTTTTTTTCTATAAAAATTAGTAATGTTTTTCTAAAAAAAAATTAGAGAAAAACCGATTAGTAATTACTGTACAATTACAACTTTTTTCTCAAAATAAAAAAATAAAAATAAAAATATATCTTTATATATTTGACTTCAATCTTGTAATAAATAATACATGTAATAAAAAAATGTTATGTAAAATAAAAAAATCTCTGAGTATTCCTAAAAAACATTGTATGACCATTTTTCCTCCCAAATTGCAATGGATATAAAAAATATACTTTTTCCACAATATATTTTACATTAATTCTGTTAAAATGCATAATTTTTCTTGTAAATTGCTTTTTTTTTCTGAAAATATTCCAATATAAGTTTTGTACAATGACAACTTTTTTCTCAAAATATTACAATTAAAAAAAACAAAACAACAACAACAACAAAATATATATATATATATATATATATATATATATATATATATATATATATATATATATATATATATATATATATATATATATATATATATATATATATATATATATATATATATATATATATATATATATATATATATATATATATATATATATATATATATATATCGACACACTTACATACATATATATATCCTTATGTATTTGATTTTAATCTTGTAAAATGACATAATTTTGTTTTGTAAAATAAAAAAAATCTCTGAATATTCCTAAAAAAACATTGTATGGAAAGTTTTCTTCACAATATTGCAATTTGTTTAAAAAATATACTTTTTCACAATATATTTGACATTAATTATGTAAAAAGGCAAGCCGCAAATGGTGCCCGGGCTGTGTTTTGGACACCCAAAGGAGGCTTTTAGAGCGCTTTATAGGTCTAACAGGTGAATCCCTATTACCTGTTTTATTAGCCGCCTCCTGCTGGCTGTTTTTTACTATCTAGAAGGCATAGAAAAGGGAAAGACGTGCTCTTGTCTCACCTACGGATCTGGAATGATGGGCAGAATCCCCAAAAGTGCAGTTTTACCACATCCTACCTGACTGAGACGAGTTCAATTTCCTTTTTGCTCAAAGGTATGTCCAGCGCCACACGTCTTTCTCGCACATTAACCTTGGCGGACAGCTTCCATGGAACAGAGATCGGTATTTTGCTCTTCAGTTGAGCGCCGCTCTGGAAGAACTCCGTGTTGACCCCGTAGAACAACCACAGGTCCTTTGTGCAACTGCAAAGACAACGTTGAGTAGAGAGACGCTAACGTACTCGGGTGAGTCACTGCCGTTGATTACCCGACCCAGCCATCGGTCTCCAGGGAAATCTCCGAAGTCAAGAGTTGTCCGAGGCGCTCGGTCGGCGGTGGATTTATCGCAGCTTTTGCTAAAGCGAAGCCGACAACATTTATTCCAGCGAGGTCTGAATGTGGACGGGGGATTCTCACCATTGACGGTGACTCCGTTCAGAGCCTGGTAATATTTGCTGATCTCCAGGGGGAGGCCCAGGGTGGTCGCTTGGAAGTAGCGCGTCTCCAAGATCAAGAAGGATTTGGTGCGATGCCATGATATTCCCTTCTGTAAAGTCTCCATGGCCGCCCAGGCGGGACTCTCTCTGCCTGCAGATGGACTGACAGCCTGCCAGTCCAAATGAGAGCGCCAGTTCAGGCCACAGTTTTTGCTGCGGGGCGGTCTCTAATGAGCGCCATTCACTAACTCCACGTGTTCCTCAATCTGTCAATCTGACCCAAGAATCACAGTCGTCCCTCCTTTATCTAATTGGACCCAGGCCTGACCAAAAGCAGGATTATTATCAATAAATGCAAAATTTTCCTAGTCAGAAGTTTAAAAAAAACTGTTTATAACCTTCTAAATATATATTTTTTACATTATTAAATCCCTATGAAATAACATTTATACACCGTAAATTCTGTACTATAAACCGCTACTTTTTCCTACGTTTTGAACCCTGCGGCCATAATACACCTCAACAGGTGAGTTATTGTTGGTCCAATGGCGCCGTCTTTTGGACGAGTTAACTCACTGCAGGTGCAGCTGGGTCATTGCCAACTAATGTTTCCTGCTGTTTAAAAGCTTTGAACCGGAAGTAGAAGTGCCGTTTAGTTTTATAGCCGTCCATAGCGTTTTATACTCGTATGAATTCTTCATTCATCACTCCAAGCAACGTTTGTAAGTTTTACAATACAACTAAAACAATTCTTACTTACTAAAGCGTGCTATCGTAATGTAATCAAGCTAGTCGTTAGCTAATATGCTAACACGTCTACGAGTGTCTGTGTTAGTATTATTAACTTACATTATTTTTGTATTGTTTCACTTTCACAAATTCCTCAGTAAATTCAGCAAAACCTCAGCGTGGAGTTATTGGGTATGTTTAGCTGATTGGAGAGCTAGCTTGCGCAGCCAGCGGGTCCTTGACGATGATTTATGTTTTGTTTGATCAGCCGTTTTACTGCCTGTTACAGACACCGTTTGGAAACAATTAAGGTATGTAAATAAACATTTATAAAATATTTCTGTGTAAATAAATCATTTCACAACATATATATCTGCGACTTATAGTCCGGTGCGGCTAATATATGGAAACCTTTTTTTATATGTTTATTATTGGGTGCGGCTTATATACCGGATAATACGTAGTGTAAATTCCAGACTATAAACTGCTACTTTTTTCCTACCTTTTTAAAGACAGTGCGGTTAATTTATGAATTATTCTCCGATAACATCCGTAATAAAAATAGTAGCTAAAAAAACAAGCAAATACACCTATAAAGTGTTTTATTGTTTGCGTATGGACGTGTTCGCTTACTGCAGGTCTTCTTCCATTTACGGGTAGTGCTTCTTTTTTGTAGTGTTTCACTTTCACAAATTCCTCAGTAAATTCACCAAAACGTCAGCGTGGAGTTATTGAGTCTGTTTAGCTGATTGGAGAGCTAGCTTGCACAGCTAGCGAGTCCATGACGATGACTTCTGTTTTGTTTGATCAGCCGTTTTACTGCCTGTTACAGACACCGTTTGGAAACGATTAAGGTATGTAAATAAACATTTATAAAATATTTCTGTGTAAATAACTCATTTCACAACGTATATATCTGCGACTTATAGTCCGGTGCGGCTAATATATGGAAAACTATGGCGCTCCATAGACCGGAAAATACAGGACATTATTAATGTTTTTAAATCACATTGTAGTGAGGCCACAGAATTTGAAGCGACAATTTGGGAACTCTACAATTGGAGCTGTTCGGTGCTTTATGAACTCACGTTGATAAGATTGCGGACAAACTCTTTGTTGATGTCAGCGTAGAACCACTCTTGTCCAGCAGCGCGAGAATAAAGCTGAAGAAGAGTTTTGTTGCCGGCTGCACGTTCCCAGTTCTGAAGCTGAAACAACACAATACGATTGCCACCAACAACACAACTCGTGGTGAATTTAGGGTGACAGTCAAGATGTTGTACAGACCTGCTGATAGATAGCCCAAAAGTCACTCAAACTCAGATCTCCTTTGAACCCGGGGATGCTGGAGCCGATGATATCCTTGAGTCCGTCAGCACGGAAACCCAACTTGATGAAAGAAAACACAATGAGGATTGACTGGAGTTGGTATTGAGACGCATGAAAACACACCGTACCTCCAGAAGCTGCACGATTCTACCGATGAAATACATTTTCCCTTTCATCATGACTTCACTGGGGACGATTTCTTTGGCATTTTTGAGCATGAAGCCTTCTGCGGCTGAGCCGAAGAGGAAATCGTCTACGAGGAGGAAGGAGCCAAGTGTCAGCTACAGATGACGGAAACCACCAACAATCTTGCGGGATGCAAACAAACCGTTGAACCAGTCAATGCGCATGGCCTTGCTGAAGCGGTAACTGAGGCGACCGAATTTCGGGGCCAGGATTTTCACGGCTATGTTGCAGGCAGTTGACCTTTGAACACAACAACCAAACTTACAGGGACTGTTCAAGTGTCACGAAACGATATCGTTCCAATCGTTCTACCCACAGGAAAAGGTTGTCGGGAGTTCTGGATCTGGCCACACTTCTCAAGTAGGAAAACACAAAGCTAACCACATGGAGGTCGCTTTCCTCCTGCAGATGTGCGGTCACAGTGGACACCAGAGCCATGGGGGGCTTTGTGTCCAATAAAATCATGAAGGCCAACATGCGTATCTCAGCAGGAAGATCCTTTTGCAGGAAAAGGCTCATGGTAATGTCTTGGATCTGAAACAGTCCAAGATTATTGTTGAGTTCTTTCGTATGTACGCTTCTGTCATTTACCTATTTTTTAGGGTTCGGATCTACAAACCCCGTTTCCATATGAGTTGGGAAATTGTGTTGGATGTAAATATAAACAGAATACAATGATTTGAAAATCATTTTCAAGCCATATTCAGTTGAATATGCTACAAAGACAACATATTTGATTTTTTTGTGTGCAAATAATCATTAACTTTATAATTTGATGGCAGCAACACGTGACAAAGAAGTTGGGAAAGGTGGCAATAAATACTGATACAGTTGAGGAATGCTCATCAAACACTTATTTGGAACATCCCACAGATGAACAGGCTCATTGGGAACAGGTGGGTGCCATGATTGGGTATAAAAGTAGATTCCATGAAATGCTCAGTCATTCACAAACAAGGATGGGGCGAGGGTCACCACTTTGTCAACAAATGCCTGAGCAAATTGTTGAACAGTTTAAGAACAACCTTTCTCAAGCAGCTATTGCAAGGAATTGAGGGATTTCACCATCTACGCTCCGTAATATCATCAAAGGGTTCAGAGAATGTGGAGAAATCACTGCACGTAAGCAGCTAAGCCCGTGACCTTCCATCCCTCAGGCTGTACTGCATCAACAAGCCACATCAGTGTGTAAAGGATATCACCACATGGGCTCAGGAACACTTCAGAAACCCACTGTCAGTAACTACAGTTGGTCGCTACATCTGTAAGTGCAAGTTAAATCTCTACTATGCAAGGCGAAAACCGTTTATCAACAACACCCAGAAACGCTGTCTGGTCTGACGAGTCCACATTTCAAATTGTTTTTGGAAACTGTGGACGTTGTGTCCTCCGGACCAAAGAGGAAAAGAACCATCCGGATTGTTCTAGGTGCAAAGTGTAAAAGGCAGCATGTGTGATGGTATGGGGGTGTATTAGTGGCCAAGACATGGGTAACTTACACATCTGTGAAGGCACCATTAATGCTGAAAGGTACATACAGCTTTTGGAGCAACATATGTTGCCATCCAGGCAACGTTACCATGGACGCCCCTGCTTATTTCAGCAAGACAATGCCAAGCCACGTGTTACATCAACGTGGCTTCATAGTAAAAGAGTGCGGGTACTAGACTGGCCTGCCTGTAGTCCAGACCTGTCTCCCATTACAAAATGTGTGGCGCATTATGAAGCCTAAAATAGCAGAAGGGAGACCCCCGGACTGTTGAACAACTTAAGCTGTACATCAAGCAAGAATGGGAAAGAATTCCACTTCAAAAATGTGTCTCCTCACTTCCCAAACCAAAACTGAGTGTTGTTCAAAGGAAAGGCCATGTAACACAGTGGTGAACATGCCCTTTCCCAACTACTTTGGCACGTGTTGCAGCCATGAAATTCTAAGTTAATTATTATTTGCAAAAAAAAAATAAAGTTTATGAGTTTGAACATGAAATATGTTGTCTTTGTAGCATATTCAACTGAATATGGCTTGAAAAGGATTTGCAAATCATTGTATTCCGTTTATATTTACATCTAACACCATTTCCCAACTCATATGGAAACGGGGTTTGTAATCAGAATCCCATTTCTGACACGTTTCTTGTTCGGTTTGGTGTACATTGATGTTGTTTTTAACGTCACAGAAAATGGTACATCCCAATAGTCCTGCGGGGTTGCCATCACGTGACCTTGAGGCACTTTTGGGTTTTAGGTAGAGGGCAAGGATGGAAGGAAGGAAGGAAGGACTTTATTGCCACTGCACGAGTACAACGAAATGTCACTTCCAGCACAAACCCGTCCAAGAGCAGACACACAGAACAGGAACGCTGATGGGTCGCCACTTACGGTGCCCCAAAAAAGGTAAGAAAAAGGTGGATACTAAAGGGGTGGTGAGTAAAAAACAATGATGCCAGACTGGGTTCCTATGGGGGGTCAGTCTCCAGAGCCACTATAAGCATACAGATAGAGGTGTGTTGGTGTTGCAGACTGTGGATCCCAGGTAGGTGAATTTGTCCACCACAGATAGAGGTGTGTTGGTGTTGGAGACTGTGGATCCCAGGTAGGTGAATTTGTCCACCACAGATAGAGGTGTGATGGTGTTGCAGACTGTGGATCCCAGGTAGGTGAATTTGTCCACCACAGATAGAGGTGTGATGGTGTTGCAGACTGTGGATCCCAGGTAGGTGAATTTGTCCACCACAGATAGAGGTGTGATGGTGTTGCAGACTGTGGATCCCAGGTAGGTGAATTTGTCCACCACAGATAGAGGTGTGTTGGTGTTGCAGACTGTGGATCCCAGGTAGGTGAATTTGTCCACCACAGATAGAGGTGTGATGGTGTTGCAGACTGTGGATCCCAGGTAGGTGAATTTGTCCACCACAGATAGAGGTGTGTTGGTGTTGCAGACTGTGGATCCCAGGTAGGTGAATTTGTCCACCACAGATAGAGGTGTGATGGTGTTGCAGACTGTGGATCCCAGGTAGGTGAATTTGTCCACCACAGATAGAGGTGTGTTGGTGTTGGAGACTGTGGATCCCAGGTAGGTGAATTTGTCCACCACAGATAGAGGTGTGATGGTGTTGCAGACTGTGGATCCCAGGTAGGTGAATTTGTCCACCACAGATAGAGGTGTGTTGGTGTTGGAGACTGTGGATCCCAGGTAGGTGAATTTGTCCACCACAGATAGAGGTGTGATGGTGTTGCAGACTGTGGATCCCAGGTAGGTGAATTTGTCCACCACAGATAGAGGTGTGTTGGTGTTGGAGACTGTGGATCCCAGGTAGGTGAATTTGTCCACCACAGATAGAGGTGTGATGGTGTTGCAGACTGTGGATCCCAGGTAGGTGAATTTGTCCACCACAGATAGAGGTGTGTTGGTGTTGCAGACTGTGGATCCCAGGTAGGTGAATTTGTCCACCACAGATAGAGGTGTGTTGGTGTTGGAGACTGTGGATCCCAGGTAGGTGAATTTGTCCACCACAGATAGAGGTGTGATGGTGTTGCAGACTGTGGATCCCAGGTAGGTGAATTTGTCCACCACAGATAGAGGTGTGTTGGTGTTGGAGACTGTGGATCCCAGGTAGGTGAATTTGTCCACCACAGATAGAGGTGTGATGGTGTTGCAGACTGTGGATCCCAGGTAGGTGAATTTGTCCACCACAGATAGAGGTGTGTTGGTGTTGGAGACTGTGGATCCCAGGTAGGTGAATTTGTCCACCACAGATAGAGGTGTGTTGGTGTTGGAGACTGTGGATCCCAGGTAGGTGAATTTGTCCACCACAGATAGAGGTGTGTTGGTGTTGGAGACTGTGGATCCCAGGTAGGTGAATTTGTCCACCACAGATAGAGGTGTGATGGTGTTGCAGACTGTGGATCCCAGGTAGGTGAATTTGTCCACCACAGATAGAGGTGTGTTGGTGTTGGAGACTGTGGATCCCAGGTAGGTGAATTTGTCCACCACAGATAGAGGTGTGTTGGTGTTGGAGACTGTGGATCCCAGGTAGGTGAATTTGTCCACCATAGAAAGAGGTGTGTTGGTGTTGGAGACTGTGGATCCCAGGTAGGTGAATTTGTCCACCACAGATAGAGGTGTGATGGTGTTGCAGACTGTGGATCCCAGGTAGGTGAATTTGTGCACCACAGATAGAGGTGTGTTGGTGTTGGAGACTGTGGATCCCAGGTAGGTGAATTTGTCCACCACAGATAGAGGTGTGATGGTGTTGCAGACTGTGGATCCCAGGTAGGTGAATTTGTGCACCACAGATAGAGGTGTGTTGGTGTTGGAGACTGTGGATCCCAGGTAGGTGAATTTGTCCACCACAGATAGAGGTGTGATGGTGTTGCAGACTGTGGATCCCAGGTAGGTGAATTTGTCCACCACAGATAGAGGTGTGTTGGTGTTGGAGACTGTGGATCCCAGGTAGGTGAATTTGTCCACCACAGATAGAGGTGTGATGGTGTTGCAGACTGTGGATCCCAGGTAGGTGAATTTGTCCACCACAGATAGAGGTGTGTTGGTGTTGGAGACTGTGGATCCCAGGTAGGTGAATTTGTCCACCATAGAAAGAGGTGTGTTGGTGTTGGAGACTGTGGATCCCAGGTAGGTGAATTTGTCCACCACAGATAGAGGTGTGTTGGTGTTGGAGACTGTGGATCCCAGGTAGGTGAATTTGTCCACCACAGATAGAGGTGTGTTGGTGTTGGAGACTGTGGATCCCAGGTAGGTGAATTTGTCCACCATAGAAAGAGGTGTGTTGGTGTTGGAGACTGTGGATCCCAGGTAGGTGAATTTGTCCACCACAGATAGAGGTGTGTTGGTGTTGCAGACTGTGGATCCCAGGTAGGTGAATTTGTCCACCACAGATAGAGGTGTGTTGGTGTTGCAGACTGTGGATCCCAGGTAGGTGAATTTGTCCATCACAGATAGAGGTGTGTTGGTGTTGGAGACTGTGGATCCCAGGTAGGTGAATTTGTCCACCACAGATAGAGGTGTGTTGGTGTTGGAGACTGTGGATCCCAGGTAGGTGAATTTGTCCACCACAGATAGAGGTGTGTTGGTGTTGGAGACTGTGGATCCCAGGTAGGTGAATTTGTCCACCACAGATAGAGGTGTGTTGGTGTTGGAGACTGTGGATCCCAGGTAGGTGAATTTGTCCACCATAGAAAGAGGTGTGTTGGTGTTGGAGACTGTGGATCCCAGGTAGGTGAATTTGTCCACCACAGATAGAGGTGTGTTGGTGTTGCAGACTGTGGATCCCAGGTAGGTGAATTTGTCCACCACAGATAGAGGTGTGTTGGTGTTGGAGACTGTGGATCCCAGGTAGGTGAATTTGTCCACCACAGATAGAGGTGTGTTGGTGTTGGAGACTGTGGATCCCAGGTAGGTGAATTTGTCCACCACAGATAGAGGTGTGTTGGTGTTGGAGACTGTGGATCCCAGGTAGGTGAATTTGTCCACCATAGAAAGAGGTGTGTTGGTGTTGGAGACTGTGGATCCCAGGTAGGTGAATTTGTCCACCACAGATAGAGGTGTGTTGGTGTTGCAGACTGTGGATCCCAGGTAGGTGAATTTGTCCATCACAGATAGAGGTGTGTTGGTGTTGGAGACTGTGGATCCCAGGTAGGTGAATTTGTTACCACAGATAGAGGTGTGTTGGTGTTGGAGACTGTGGATCCCAGGTAGGTGAATTTGTCCACCACAGATAGAGGTGTGTTGGTGTTGGAGACTGTGGATCCCAGGTAGGTGAATTTGTCCACCACAGATAGAGGTGTGTTGGTGTTGCAGACTATGGATCCCAGGTAGGTGAATTTGTCCACCACAGATAGAGGTGTGTTGGTGTTGCAGACTGTGGATCCCAGGTAGGTGAATTTGTCCACCACAGGTAGAGGTGTGTTGGTGTTGCAGACTGTGGATCCCAGGTAGGTGAATTTGTCCACCACAGGTAGAGGTGTGTTGGTGTTGGAGACTGTGGATCCCAGGTAGGTGAATTTGTCCACCACAGATAGAGGTGTGTTGGTGTTGCAGACTGTGGATCCCAGGTAGGTGAATTTGTCCACCACAGATAGAGGTGTGTTGGTGTTGGAGACTGTGGATCCCAGGTAGGTGAATTTGTCCACCACAGATAGAGGTGTGTTGGTGTTGGAGACTGTGGATCCCAGGTAGGTGAATTTGTCCACCACAGATAGAGGTGTGTTGGTGTTGGAGACTGTGGATCCCAGGTAGGTGAATTTGTCCACCATAGAAAGAGGTGTGTTGGTGTTGGAGACTGTGGATCCCAGGTAGGTGAATTTGTCCACCACAGATAGAGGTGTGTTGGTGTTGCAGACTGTGGATCCCAGGTAGGTGAATTTGTCCACCACAGATAGAGGTGTGTTGGTGTTGCAGACTGTGGATCCCAGGTAGGTGAATTTGTCCACCACAGATAGAGGTGTGTTGGTGTTGGAGACTGTGGATCCCAGGTAGGTGAATTTGTCCACCACAGATAGAGGTGTGTTGGTGTTGGAGACTGTGGATCCCAGGTAGGTGAATTTGTCCACCATAGAAAGAGGTGTGTTGGTGTTGGAGACTGTGGATCCCAGGTAGGTGAATTTGTCCACCATAGATAGAGGTGTGATGGTGTTGCAGACTGTGGATCCCAGGTAGGTGAATTTGTCCACCATAGAAAGAGGTGTGTTGGTGTTGGAGACTGTGGATCCCAGGTAGGTGAATTTGTCCACCACAGATAGAGGTGTGTTGGTGTTGCAGACTGTGGATCCCAGGTAGGTGAATTTGTCCATCACAGATAGAGGTGTGTTGGTGTTGGAGACTGTGGATCCCAGGTAGGTGAATTTGTTACCACAGATAGAGGTGTGTTGGTGTTGGAGACTGTGGATCCCAGGTAGGTGAATTTGTCCACCACAGATAGAGGTGTGTTGGTGTTGCAGACTGTGGATCCCAGGTAGGTGAATTTGTCCACCACAGATAGAGGTGTGTTGGTGTTGCAGACTGTGGATCCCAGGTAGGTGAATTTGTCCACCACAGGTAGAGGTGTGTTTGTGTTGCAGACTGTGGATCCCAGGTAGGTGAATTTGTCCACCACAGGTAGAGGTGTGTTGGTGTTGCAGACTGTGGATCCCAGGTAGGTGAATTTGTCCACCACAGATAGAGGTGTGTTGGTGTTGCAGACTGTGGATCCCAGGTAGGTGAATTTGTCCACCACAGATAGAGGTGTGTTGGTGTTGCAGACTGTGGATCCCAGGTAGGTGAATTTGTCCATCACAGATAGAGGTGTGTTGGTGTTGGAGACTGTGGATCCCAGGTAGGTGAATTTGTCCACCACAGATAGAGGTGTGTTGGTGTTGGAGACTGTGGATCCCAGGTAGGTGAATTTGTCCACCATAGAAAGAGGTGTGTTGGTGTTGGAGACTGTGGATCCCAGGTAGGTGAATTTGTCCACCACAGATAGAGGTGTGTTGGTGTTGCAGACTGTGGATCCCAGGTAGGTGAATTTGTCCATCACAGATAGAGGTGTGTTGGTGTTGGAGACTGTGGATCCCAGGTAGGTGAATTTGTTACCACAGATAGAGGTGTGTTGGTGTTGGAGACTGTGGATCCCAGGTAGGTGAATTTGTCCACCACAGATAGAGGTGTGTTGGTGTTGCAGACTGTGGATCCCAGGTAGGTGAATTTGTCCACCACAGATAGAGGTGTGTTGGTGTTGCAGACTGTGGATCCCAGGTAGGTGAATTTGTCCACCACAGGTAGAGGTGTGTTTGTGTTGCAGACTGTGGATCCCAGGTAGGTGAATTTGTCCACCACAGGTAGAGGTGTGTTGGTGTTGCAGACTGTGGATCCCAGGTAGGTGAATTTGTCCACCACAGATAGAGGTGTGTTGGTGTTGCAGACTGTGGATCCCAGGTAGGTGAATTTGTCCACCACAGATAGAGGTGTGTTGGTGTTGCAGACTGTGGATCCCAGGTAGGTGAATTTGTCCATCACAGATAGAGGTGTGTTGGTGTTGGAGACTGTGGATCCCAGGTAGGTGAATTTGTCCACCACAGATAGAGGTGTGTTGGTGTTGCAGACTGTGGATCCCAGGTAGGTGAATTTGTCCACCACAGATAGAGGTGTGTTGGTGTTGGAGACTGTGGATCCCAGGTAGGTGAATTTGTCCACCATAGAAAGAGGTGTGTTGGTGTTGGAGACTGTGGATCCCAGGTAGGTGAATTTGTCCACCACAGATAGAGGTGTGTTGGTGTTGCAGACTGTGGATCCCAGGTAGGTGAATTTGTCCATCACAGATAGAGGTGTGTTGGTGTTGGAGACTGTGGATCCCAGGTAGGTGAATTTGTTACCACAGATAGAGGTGTGTTGGTGTTGGAGACTGTGGATCCCAGGTAGGTGAATTTGTCCACCACAGATAGAGGTGTGTTGGTGTTGCAGACTGTGGATCCCAGGTAGGTGAATTTGTCCACCACAGATAGAGGTGTGTTGGTGTTGCAGACTGTGGATCCCAGGTAGGTGAATTTGTCCACCACAGGTAGAGGTGTGTTGGTGTTGCAGACTGTGGATCCCAGGTAGGTGAATTTGTCCACCACAGGTAGAGGTGTGTTGGTGTTGGAGACTGTGGATCCCAGGTAGGTGAATTTGTCCACCACAGATAGAGGTGTGTTGGTGTTGCAGACTGTGGATCCCAGGTAGGTGAATTTGTCCACCACAGATAGAGGTGTGTTGGTGTTGGAGACTGTGGATCCCAGGTAGGTGAATTTGTCCACCATAGAAAGAGGTGTGTTGGTGTTGGAGACTGTGGATCCCAGGTAGGTGAATTTGTCCACCACAGATAGAGGTGTGTTGGCGTTGGAGACTGTGGATCCCAGGTAGGTGAATTTGTCCACCACAGATAGAGGTGTGTTGGTGTTGGAGACTGTGGATCCCAGGTAGGTGAATTTGTCCACCATAGAAAGAGGTGTGTTGGTGTTGGAGACTGTGGATCCCAGGTAGGTGAATTTGTTTACCACAGATAGAGGTGTGTTGGTGTTGCAGACTGTGGATCCCAGGTAGGTGAATTTGTCCACCACAGATAGAGGTGTGTTGGTGTTGCAGACTGTGGATCCCAGGTAGGTGAATTTGTCCACCACAGATAGAGGTGTGTTGGTGTTGGAGACTGTGGATCCCAGGTAGGTGAATTTGTCCACCACAGATAGAGGTGTGTTGGTGTTGCAGACTGTGGATCCCAGGTAGGTGAATTTGTCCACCACAGATAGAGGTGTGTTGGTGTTGGAGACTGTGGATCCCAGGTAGGTGAATTTGTCCACCATAGAAAGAGGTGTGTTGGTGTTGGAGACTGTGGATCCCAGGTAGGTGAATTTGTCCACCACAGATAGAGGTGTGTTGGCGTTGGAGACTGTGGATCCCAGGTAGGTGAATTTGTCCACCACAGATAGAGGTGTGTTGGTGTTGGAGACTGTGGATCCCAGGTAGGTGAATTTGTCCACCATAGAAAGAGGTGTGTTGGTGTTGGAGACTGTGGATCCCAGGTAGGTGAATTTGTTTACCACAGATAGAGGTGTGTTGGTGTTGCAGACTGTGGATCCCAGGTAGGTGAATTTGTCCACCACAGATAGAGGTGTGTTGGTGTTGCAGACTGTGGATCCCAGGTAGGTGAATTTGTCCACCACAGATAGAGGTGTGTTGGTGTTGGAGACTGTGGATCCCAGGTAGGTGAATTTGTCCACCACAGATAGAGGTGTGTTGGTGTTGGAGACTGTGGATCCCAGGTAGGTGAATTTGTCCACCATAGAAAGAGGTGTGTTGGTGTTGGAGACTGTGGATCCCAGGTAGGTGAATTTGTCCACCATAGATAGAGGTGTGATGGTGTTGCAGACTGTGGATCCCAGGTAGGTGAATTTGTCCACCACAGATAGAGGTGTGTTGGTGTTGGAGACTGTGGATCCCAGGTAGGTGAATTTGTCCACCATAGAAAGAGGTGTGTTGGTGTTGGAGACTGTGGATCCCAGGTAGGTGAATTTGTCCACCACAGATAGAGGTGTGTTGGTGTTGCAGACTGTGGATCCCAGGTAGGTGAATTTGTCCATCACAGATAGAGGTGTGTTGGTGTTGGAGACTGTGGATCCCAGGTAGGTGAATTTGTTACCACAGATAGAGGTGTGTTGGTGTTGGAGACTGTGGATCCCAGGTAGGTGAATTTGTCCACCACAGATAGAGGTGTGTTGGTGTTGCAGACTGTGGATCCCAGGTAGGTGAATTTGTCCACCACAGATAGAGGTGTGTTGGTGTTGCAGACTGTGGATCCCAGGTAGGTGAATTTGTCCACCACAGGTAGAGGTGTGTTTGTGTTGCAGACTGTGGATCCCAGGTAGGTGAATTTGTCCACCACAGGTAGAGGTGTGTTGGTGTTGGAGACTGTGGATCCCAGGTAGGTGAATTTGTCCACCACAGATAGAGGTGTGTTGGTGTTGCAGACTGTGGATCCCAGGTAGGTGAATTTGTCCACCACAGATAGAGGTGTGTTGGTGTTGGAGACTGTGGATCCCAGGTAGGTGAATTTGTCCACCACAGATAGAGGTGTGTTGGTGTTGGAGACTGTGGATCCCAGGTAGGTGAATTTGTCCACCACAGATAGAGGTGTGTTGGTGTTGGAGACTGTGGATCCCAGGTAGGTGAATTTGTCCACCACAGATAGAGGTGTGTTGGTGTTGGAGACTGTGGATCCCAGGTAGGTGAATTTGTCCACCACAGATAGAGGTGTGTTGGTGTTGGAGACTGTGGATCCCAGGTAGGTGAATTTGTCCACCACAGATAGAGGTGTGTTGGTGTTGGAGACTGTGAGCTCCACCACCCACACTGGAGACTACCCAGGGATCAGACATAGAAATAGTGGACTTGTTTAAAGACCTAAAAAATAAACTGGACTGGACTCATAACTCAAACGCTGTCTACACAAAGCTTTTTTTTTTTTTACTAATCCCCCGTCCACAGCATCCACCTTTTACAGGGCGCCGTATGTGGCCACCCATCAGCATTCTTGTTCTGTTACCCTGTACAATAATCTTGAACGGGTGTGTGGTGAAAATGAAATGTTGTTGTACTTGTGCAGTGACAATGAGGAGCCGCTTCTGTTTGAGGAGACCGAGATCCTTCCGCCGCACTTTTTACAACCCCGCAGTGGCTTCTGCGGTGCTCTGAGCCATGGTTTGCTGGGGTGGTGGCAGCACGGTAAGAGACAGAAACAGACTAAAAAAGGATTACGAGAGCTAACTCTGTAATAGGAGGGGTTCTGACATGTGTGAACGCACCATTGGCATAGCACGCCAACGCTGGATTCTACGTGTGTTGCAAGGTAAATCAGTAGGACAAATAGGGGTGATGGATCGGTGCCAGACGTCAATGTCCTCAGTGTCATCTGCACCCATAATCATAACAACCTGAACAACATACGCGGTCTGGTCTTTTTCATGAGCCGTCCCATCCCGACTATTTTTTTACTTGATCCTTTCAAGTCTTCCGCCGCGTCCCTGGTGTTCTTACACTGTGGGGGTCTCGTGCAGCTATGAGCCTCATGGACTGCACTGCGGCGCTCCGCACACGAGGCGAGACGTCCACCGGGTTGGCGGCCACACCGGGAAGGAAGCGCATGATGGTTTTGATGCTGCCCGGATGACCCGCGTTGCCCAGAGCTTTCAGGGACAGAACCATGTCGTCCTCATTCTTGTTGGTCAAACTCTCTGTGGCCAAGTCAAGCAGCGGCTAGGAACAGGAATGGAATCTTTTAGAGTCACCATAACAATTTTACACAATGAAATATTCATACAGCTGTCATACCGTTAGTGTTTTTCCTACTCACCATTGCGCATGACATGCACATGTGGATAACACATACCTGTACAAAATACTGTCTGTTTCTAAATTGTTATTTTAAACTTTTAACATCAAAACTGTGAATGTTCAGTACCATTTTCAACCATAGAAAATACTCCAATAGTTGAACTCTGTGCTTTATACATCATGTACATATTATATGTTATTATGAATGTTACTACATGACATATATACTTACATCATGTATATATTACATGTTATTATGAATGTTACTACATGACATATATACTTACATCATGTATATATTACATGTTATTATGAATGTTACTACATGACATATATACTTACATCATGTATATATTACATGTTATTATGAATGTTACTACATGACATATATACTTACATCATGTATATATTACATGTTATTATGAATGTTACTACATGACATATATACTTACATCATGTATATATTATATGTTATTATGAATGTTACTACATGACATATATACTTACATCATGTATATATTACATGTTATTATGAATGTTACTACATGACATATATACTTACATCATATATATATTACATGTTATTATGAATGTTACTACATGACATATATACTTACATCGTGTATATATTATATGTTATTATGAATGTTACTACATGACATATATACTTACATCATGTATGTATTATATGTTATTATGAATGTTACTACATGACATATATACTTACATCATGTATATATTACATATTATGAATGTTACTACATTACATATATACTTACAGTATGATGAAAATATGTAAATATGACATGTTATTATGAATGTTACTACATTACATATATACTTACAGTATGATGAAAATATGTAAATATTACATATTATGAATGTTACTACATGACATATATACTTACAGTATGTATATATTACATGTTATTATGAATGTTACTACATTAAATATATACTTACATAATGTATATATTACATGTTATTATGAATGTCACTACATGACATATACTTACATCATGTATATATTACATGTTATGCATGTTACTACATTACACACATACTTACAGTATGATGAAAATATGTAAATATGACATGTTACTATGAATGCTACTAGATACTACATATATACTTACAGCATGATGAAAACATGTAAATAGTACATGTTATTATGAATGTTACTACATTACATATATACTTACAGTATGATGAAAATATGTAAATGTTACATATTATGAATTTTACTACATTACATATATACTTACAGTATGAATATATTACATGTTATTATGAATTTCACTACATGACATACTTACACCATGTATATATTACATGTTGTTATGCACATTACTACATTACACATATACTTACACATATATAAAAATATGTAAATATTACATGTTATTATGAATGTTACTAGATACTACATATATACTTATATTGTGTATATAAAACCTCAATGGAGGTTTTTGGATGTTTTTACAGGCGCTTTAAAGGCGGAATAAAGCGACTTCTATTACGTCCACTGTTAGCTGACTCTTGCTAGCGTTTATTTACGAGTTAGAATGCATAAAGAAAAACTTGTGTTCTTGGCCTACATAAGGATTGTGGATGATTGACCACAACCCCCCTACCCCCACCCCAAAAAAAAAGTTCCCACAAAAAACATTTGAAAGGTGAGCTGCCTTACCTGAACAGCAGCCAGGGGACAAGGTGTGTAGTAAGCGCAGTGCTTGTACACCAGCGAGCCGTAAGCGAGCGCCGCCGTGTGCCACACTTGCACGTTGGCCTTACTGAAGGGGGCGCTCAGGAACGTCTGAGAAGAAAAGCAATCCCCCTCAAACTCCGAGTGGCACTTTTTTTTTTACCAGGCCTGTCTCCGCCGCTCACCTTG